>NW_020945014.1:10486259-10685054 GCF_900497805.2 Vombatus ursinus | reverse complement strand
GAGAGAGAGAGAGAGAGAGAGAGAGAGAGAGAGAGAGAGAGAGAGAGCTCTTTAGACTATTGACAGGATGGTGAAACTCATGGACCTTTCTTCTCAGAATAGTGCTATTAAGTAACTTAGGAGGTACTAAATTACAGTTTGTGATTAGTGAAAATAAAGATATATATATGTGTGTGAAACTAAAGATTTTATATATATATATATATGTGTGTGTATACATACACATATATAGATATACATATACATACATACATATATCTCATTCAAGTTCAAAGTCCCCCTAAAACCTATCCACAGGTCCCAGATTAAGAATTCTTAGACTAGACGATCTGGGAATGAAATTGCTTTCTTCCAGCTCTAGCATTTTATATTCTAATATTCTAAGATCCCTTCCAGTTTAGAACTCTGCAGCCTGGCTCTAGTCTGACATTCCAGACCTCTTTCCTCTTGCTTTTTTTCAGTTACTCTACGTTGTCCAAAATGGACACTGTGTCTTCTACCTCTGTACAGTCACAGGGACCATTCCAAATTCCTGCAATTTACTACCTCCTCATTTTGGCCTTTCATAAAATAACATTTTCAAGGCACAGCTGAGGTGCTATATCCATCTTGAATACTCCCTTGATATTTATCCTCCTAGCTTAGGAATGTTCTTTTCCTCCTTAAATTTTCCCAGGAGATATTTTTTTTTTTTACATTTTTTTCCATCTCTGTGTTGCATGCATAGTCCCTTCCTTTTCACTCTCTCCTGCCATAGCCCAGTACACACCCCAGGGCAGAGACTGTTTACTGCTTTTGTATCTTCATTACTTGGCAAAGAACCTTGGACATGACATTTTATAATTGTTGTTTGAAAGGAATTAACTTGTGTAACCCTTTCAAGAACTACTTCACCTTGAACAATTCCTAACAGAGAGAACCTTATAGAAAACCGAATAGTTGACATTAAACTCTAGAACACTCTCTATCTCTCTCCCCTTCACCTGAGTTGATTCAGAAACAGGTGGGGAAGCTGGACAAGAAGAATGTCACCACTGAGGAAACCCTGCTCCTTTACTTTCCCCCTTGTCTGGATTGCTTGACTGTTCATAGAGTTTGAATGAGTTTGAAGCTACTCCACTGTTTTAGATGAGATGGAGGATCGTCATACTTTTCCACTTACCCTCCCACAACCTTCTAAGCTATTCTAGGCCTTACCCTCTTCTCTGTCTCCATGTCCTATAGGACACTGACACTCTAATTTTAATGTAAGTAACCTAAAGACCTGTGGAACTTGCCATCCAACCAACTCACAAGACTATCCAGCTCTTTTTATTTGTGTGCCCAGAGTTTAGATCAGTGAGTGACATAAAGTATTTCATTCATGCACATTTTGCACCTTTTCATATTTCATTCATCCATTCATTCATTCAAACTCATTTTTATGCCTTCTAGATGCCCCATCACATGTAACCATATATGTAACCACTCTTGCTTTTCTCCTTCCTGCCCACCTCCAAGTATCTCCCTTGCTGTCCTCAAGGACCCCCCTGCTACCTGATTCTTTCTCTTTTGTAAAGATAAACAATGGGTAAATTGAATCATTCATTAAAAAACTCCATCCATGCAGATTGGAAACTCTTTTATAATTTATAGTTTTAGAGAGCTCCCTGGGGACACTGAAAGGTTGCAGGGTTTTGTGAAAGGCCAATATGAGGAGGTAGTACATTGCAGGCATTTGGAATGGTCCCTGTGACTGTATAGAGGTAGAAGCCACGGTGTCCATTTTGGACAATGCAGAGTCACTGAAAGAAAGCAAGAGGAAAGAGGTCTGGAACGTGAGGCTAGAGCCAGACTGCAGAGTTCTAAACTGGAAGGGATCTTAGAACATCAGAACATAAATCCTTTTAATAAAATTTTTATTTGTTTTGTAAAATTTGGATAAAGTCAAAAGGCCTCACTTAAGGATCTGAAAGGCCACATGTGGCCTCAAGACTTCAGGTTCCCTACCCTTGAGTGTCTTGCCCATGATTACAAAACCAGTATATTGGAGACAGAACTTAAGCCCATTGCCTCTTGATTACAAGACTTACCTTTTCTCTGCTATTGCATGTTCCTGACTTCTTCAGTCTAGGGTTGGCAGCCTTCTTACCCAGGAGCTGCCTCTGTCCTGTGATTATCTCTCCTAATTGTGAGTCCCTAGCCTGGACCACCAATTTCATAAAGCTACCAGGCCATGCACACTCAATCCACCATACCACTTTTCACTCTTCAGAATTTTCTACTTCTTCACTATTGGCATTCCATCACTCTGGTGATCACCACCCTCCCTGCTTTAAAGATAGACCAATTAAGTGTTTTTTTATGTACCAGATGCTATATCTATTCCTAGAGATATAAACACACCAAAAAAAAAAGACAGTTTATACCCCCAAAAAGATTATACTCTGATGGGGAAAATAGCACAAAGAGAAAATCTGGAAAGTGGGTGGGAGGAGGGGTTTGATAGAAATGTATCCAAAAGAAAGGCAGTTGAAAGAAAGTATAGAGTTGAGTCATGAGAAAAGTAAAACCTAGCTAGAGACCCTTCTGAAAAAGTGTTCTTAGTAGGCAGTTAGGAGAACAAGGCCTTAAAGCAGAGTGGTCTCTAAGGTTGGAAAATGGGATGGTGAGCAGGATGAAAAGAAAAATTCTTGAGTATTGACTTACATAAATTTTGTATTTCATTCATAGCAAAGACTGTCCCCCACATATAACATGGGGGTTTGGTGAGTGGCTCGAAGCTAAGCAGAATTGGTATCTCTAACCTCTTCTCTCCCCCATCCTTCTCCAAGAAAGATTTGAATTCCTGCCAGAAGGGGAAGCAGGCGTTTGAAGCCAGAAGCTTAGTCACTCTGTTCTCCTCAGAGAGAGGCTGTCCTGTGCTAGAAATATGTCTATCTGCTTTCATAAATATTATTTGTCTAGGGGATGTGGTTTTCATGTTCAAGGTAAACTTGTGATTGCTATTCATTAATGAGAAAAGGAGAATCACAAGCTGTATATCCAAGGCCTGACTTCCTTCCCACCAAGGACCAATTCCACAATGAAGACACACATAATAGATAACAAAGAAATCCAATTCATCCAAGCTGATGGCAAAACAGAAGTCAGAGCAAGTATACAAGGGAGAAGTTATACCAGAAAATAGAGAGTGAAGGCGCTCTCCCACTGGGGACAAGGTAACTCGGCTCAATCAAAGGAAAGTGTTCCAGATCTCACCCCAGGGGAAATTTCCCATAGCTTTTAGAGTAGCAAGCAGGAGAAAGGTACATGGTGCAGAACGGTACGTGGTGGAGAATGCTAGTTCTTCTCATACTGACTTCTTTCCAGAGTTTTATTCTTTCTTTGGCAGCCTGAAGTGAGATTTGCACCATCCATTTTCTCTCTTGAAACTAGAAGTCAGAAGTGCCCAAAGTACCTGCAAAGCACCAAGAGATTCAAAAGCTTGAGGAGTCTGAATTGCTCCAGGCTTGGGACATTGATCTCCATAAATGAAGAGAGACCTCATACCAATGGGGTTTGGGACTCGAATTATACCTTTCATTCTAGTCCCTGCAGTATCTTACGCATGGCAGACACTTAATAAAGATTAAAATGAATTGAACTAAACTGGAAGAAACTCTACTTTGAACTCAGTATAGGAAGGTCTTTTGCTTTTCCCCTTGGTTAAGGTTTTTAATGCCTTTATCATAGAAGACTGAAACTCTTTATTTGGAGAATAAATAGCTTTTCACTTTTCCCTTTTCCCTCAAGGTATATTGTCTCAATCTGCCTAATTATTTCCTGACAATCTACACTTTGACTTCCAGCACTCATGATCTGGATTATATTTGGGATGAGCCTTGTCATTTTTAGTCTCAGGACATTAGGTCTTTGAGTCTTTGATGAGGCCAGCATCAAGGCTCCCAACTAATTCCTGCTCTCAGCAGAGAGTAGCACTATGGTCCTGCCCCTTTGATCATGGAAGCATAAAGTATAAATAAAAAAAACATGAAATAAGATATCCTGTTAACTCCATGTCAAAAATGGACAAGGAGTCACATCAAGGTTAAGTGATTTGCCCAAGGTCAAAAACACAGTGTTATCAGTACAGAAACCTGAATTCAAATATAAAGTCTCTTAGTATTCTCCTGTGATTGATCACCACTCCTGTTCACCTTTCCACCTAAGCATGTTATAATTCTGTTTAAACACAAAAGCTCCCATTTGTTAGCAAGGAATCATCCTTCACAGCTTATGTCGCCATTTTATCATTTACTCAATGTTTACTGGTATCATCATTATAATCTCACTGACACTTATTAAACATTCTTTCTGGAACTGAACTGGCTAAAAAGTTCATTAAACCTAGTAGAAAATTACCATATGAAGCGGATTAAAAAGTAAGCCATTAATTAATGAGTTTGTTAATGGACTACTCTATTGTTCTAGTCGTAATCATTGTCCACCACTCCACTTATATGTTCCTGAGTTACTCAATAGAATGTAAGCTCCTTGAGGGCAGAGATTGTTATATATGCATACATATATACACATATGTACAAACATATGTATGTACACACATACAGTACATGCTTTAAAACATTTATGATTTAATACATATGACTTCATTCTTCATCACTGAAGATCATAGACTACTTCACCCTTCAATGAGTATATTAGTATTTTCATAAGTTGCTGTGGCCAAATCAATAGCAGCAACTACAAAACAAAGAAAGCAAAAGAAAAAAAAGTGAAGGGACATCTCCTAGTGGCCAACCATCTGGTGATGAAGCTCTCCATTGCTTATTTGATCTAGTGTTTAATCAGCCTTGGGTTCAAAGGTTTTCCAACTTGTTAGGATCTTCTCAATCTTTTATACCACATTTTCATAGCCTACAAGAAACCAGGATTTCTTCATTACTTCAGGTCCTGGAAGAAGATTTTAGTGGAGGATAAATCATATGAACAGTTTATATGGTATAAAGCATTCCCCCACTAAGTTGATGGTCAGGCAACTAAGTGAAATGGTGGATGGACCACTAGATTTGCTAGTAGTCAGGAAGACTCAAGTTCAAATTCAGCATTAGTCATATATTAACTGTGTGACCTTAGACAAGTCACTAAGTGCTTATTTGCCTCAGTTTCCTCAGCTGTAAAATGCAGATATTAATGACATCTACCTCTCAAGTTTGTTGTAAGGATCAAATGAGATAATATTGGTAAAGCACTTAGCACAGTACCCAACATATTGTAAGCAGTTGTTATATCAATGCTATCTATAGCTATTTTATTTTAAGACTTCCCTCAACTTTATAGAAAAAGCTATTATACTGGCAGAGAGGATGAAGGGTTCACGAAATACATAGGCTTACTGATTCTTAGGGCAGCTAGGTGGTCCAGTGGATAGAATGCTGGGATGGAGTTGGGAAGACTTATCTTCCAAGTGCAAATCTGGTCTCAGATACTTACTAGCTATGTGGCTCTGGTCAAGTCACTTAAGCCTGTTTGCTTCTGTTTCCTCATTTGTAAAATGAGCTGAAGAAGGAAATGGTAAGCTACTCCAGTATCTTTGCCAACAAAACCCCAAATGGGGTCACCAAGAGCAGGACATGACTGAACAACAACATCAATAGCAACAACAAAACAAATGCTTACTTCTGAAAGGAATTTCTTGGGGTCACTTAGTTCAACGCTATTTAAAACTGAGACCCTGCCCACAAGATTTTGACAAGAGATCATGTGTTTGTGTTTATTCTGTATATACTTAAATTTCTATTTATTGCCTCTCTAATTAGAATAAAGCTTTTTAAAAGTAGAGATCGTTTCATTGTTTGTCTTTATATCCCCAGCTACTATGCCGAGCATATAGTAGGCACTTAATAAATACTTATGAATCGATTAAGGTTTGCTTGAATGCCTCCAATGACAAGAAACTCATTGTTTTTCAAAGCAGCCATTTTTATACTTGGGCCATCCATTTCTTAGGAAATTCTTCCTAATATTAAACAGGGATCTGGCTCTCAGTAACTTGTACCCATTGCTTCTAGTTCAGTCAATTGAGACAGAACAAGTCATACAATCTTTGGACATGTTATCCCTTGGAATATGCATAAAATTTTTCTTCTTAAGCTTTCTATAGGCTAAACCTGTGATAAATTCATGAATGACAGCTTCATAGTGTATCATTAAGAGAACTTAAGGGAGATGCTCATTATAGGGACAACTATCATCCTCTCCCAAAAGAGAATGATAGAATTGGAAACTAGAGAGATCATTTATTATGATGTTTTTGTTTTGAATTTTGGATATGTGATGGGGAATGGGGAAGGAATTACATGTGGAAGGAATGGTAGGGGAAGATGAGTGTCACACACTTTTTTTTTTCTTTTCATTTTCTGGCCTTGTCTAGCTTTTCTATGATTTTTCCCCCTAAGTAACTTTAAATAATTCTGTAATTTCATTAACCAATTCCCTTTAATTGCTCAACAGAGTGCATGTCATCTGCTTGTACTCATCTAAATGTGTTCTCTTTTTCCAAGGACACGTTCCTTAATCTAATTTTTGACATAGCTATTTTTGCAAGAGGCTTAGTACTTCCTAATTAATCACATTTCTTTTATCCACACCCCACCTTTTCTTTCTCTTAAGCAAGTCTTCAGAATGGAATAGGACATTCTAAAGTTCGTGTCAGATTTTGATTATAGGAACCAATTATCCTCCTTTCCATTCCCTGTTTATACAAAAGCTTCCCATCTTCCAAGTCTCTGTTTAAGACAGCTCAAGCCAAATTTCCCAAGAGAAAAGTATTCTCTTATAACTCCAGCCAACAGAAATCACTGAGTCCCTTTAATGCCTCCAACAAAGGTTCTGAGGATAGTATTGCAAATTATCCTGATGACTAAGAAATAGGGTTTGGTGACCAGGTGCGTGTTAGTAAATATTTAACAACTGGCTCTTTGGGATTTAAAAAAAATGTAATTACAAAACATTTTTAAGTTTAATCTGCATTATTAACACTTTATTAATCACTTTATTAAGTCTAAACAACCATTGAAGCTATAAATTAAGCCCTGATTCGTAGCATTTTCTGATTTCCAAGGTATAAATGCTTGTGCCGAAAATTTAACCTTTGCATAATTATCTAGTATGAGCCAGCTCCAGGACTTTACTGGTGGTGACTAAAGAGGCTGATGTGGCTGCCTGGGAGCTTTAGTCTTCCACTGAATCATAGGACCTCTGAGTTAGAAGGGAACTCAACGACCATCTCATCCAACTCATATCTAAACAAGAATCTGTTCTCCAACAAATGAAATAAGTGGTCATTTGGCCTTTGCAATATCTCTGGGGAAGAAAAATGCACTCTTTACCAAAGTACCCATTCCCCTTTTGGATAAGTTCTAGTTCTTAGGACATTTTCCCCCCTTATATCAAGTCTCAATTTGCCACTTTGTAACTTTTACCCATTGTACCTATTTCGTTCCTCTGGGATCAAACAGAGTAATACAAGAAAATTGCAAGGGGGTTCTAAAAATGATTTTTTTTCATTTTTTTCTGTTTTTTTTCTGTTAAGAAAAGGAACTACAAAGGCAATAAACCTACCATTTGAGGCAATGTTCTTTGAATCATTCTTCAATGTGTCTTGAATGTCCTTCCAATTCTTAAAAATCCTTGTGTGCAATGGGGGATCAGCTTTCTCCCTATAGCAGTGACCACTCCTCAGAGTTCTCTGCCAGCCTGCACCTCTGTGTATTACAGCTACCTCTGGGAACAAACAAAACAAAACAAACAAATTAAAAAATAAAACACTTTCAAGAGTGAATCCTGAACTCTTTGGAAAGTTTCTTTATCCCTCATTTTGTCATGATAACATGTTCATTCAGACTGTCTTTTGTGTTATACCTTGCCCCCAAACTCCTTTACGAATACATATTGGCACCTTCTCTGTAACATAGCATTAAGATTTACAGGAGGGGCAGCTAGGTGGTGCAGTGGATAGAGCACCGACCCTGAAGTCAGGAGGATCTGAGTTCAAATCTGGCCTCAGACCAAAAACTTGACCATACTAGCTGTGTGACCCTGGTCAAGTCACTTAATCCTGATTGCCTAAGGGGGTAGGGGGAGCTGAGAAGTTATGGGAGCCTAGAGGGGCTGTGATGTTCCCAGGTCCATATTGAGAATCTAGTTCTGAGGTGGGACTTTAACCTAGTTCTTTATGACTCTGAGGCCAGCCCCTTCCTTGTACCACAATGTCTCTCTCTTTTCAGCTCTAATAATGTTTTTTTAAGCATCACATTATCTTTAATATATATATATATATATATATGATCCCCTCTATCCAGTAAGACTTCCTTTTGTAGTAACAAAGATTATTATTTTTAAATGTTCAACAAAAATAACTAATACATTAGTTATGTTTGACAGCATACTATATAGTTTACTTCCATGATTTCCAACCTCTCCAACAAAAGGATGGAGTTATGCTTTCTTATTTCTTTTCCAAGACCAGGCTTAGTCATGATAATTGCCTTTCATTCACTTTCCTGTTATTGTTTCCCTGTAGATTGTTGTAGACATGCATATTGCTTTCCTAATTCCATTTACTTCACTCTTCATCAGCTGATAGGTTTTCTGTATTTCTCTGATTTCCTCTTCTTTATCATTTCTTAGTGTTCAATAATATTCCTCTACATACATCTACCACCATTTGTTTAGATAGACCATAGTCTATGAGTACTAACCCTGTCCATTTCTTTATTAATGTAAAAAGTTCCACTGTGTAATATATGGTATTTTTCATTCTGCCTTTGAGTTCTTTGGTATGCATGCTTAGCACTCAAATCTCTCATAAGCTTAGTATTTTGGGATATGGTCATTTTACTTATTTTATCCCACAGTTTCAAAAGAATATTGGCTATGGAATCAGAGGACTGAGTTCAAATTCTATTTCCAACACTTACTGTCCATATGATCTTGGATGAGTCACTCTTCCTGGACCTCAATTTTCTTATCTGTAAAATGAGGAAGTTGGACTCGATGGATAATTTCCAGTTCCCATCTATGATTCTCTGACAGCTCTACCAACCGAGTATCACTGTGTCCATCTTCTCACAGTTCCTCCCACCTTGACTATTTCATTTTTTTTCTAATTTGTCTTTTTTCTGTTTGTGAGATGAAATCTCAGAGCTGATTTAATTTGCATTTCTGTGATTAGTGTCTTGAAGTAATCTTTCATATTGCTGCTGTTTATATTTGTCCTTTTCAGAACTATTTGTTAATTACTAAGGAATAGTTCTTCTTATATAGTTTTGTTAATTTCCTCTATATCTCATATATCAGAATTTTATCCCAGATATTGATGGGAATAATAAACAATTTCCCTCTGTAGATCATGGGTTCTTGAATGATATGCCAGTTATGACCACGCTGTAGCAAATCTTTACCAGATGGACAAGCTGGGAGTATAAGCCTAGAGACAGAACATGGATCTGATTTCTAAGGAGCAAAAATGCAGACAGGCCTTTGTTAGATAACTGATCATAAGGTAAAGAATCTTTTTTTTTTTTAACCACAGCAGTTCATGGAACTACATACAAAGTCATAGAAAAGTTGTGACCTAGGTCAGTGGAGAGGATACTAATATTTCTTGGTTCTTTGGTATTATTGAGCTAGTCAGAAGCTGGTGATCATGGTGTTGTTGACAACAATGACAATGATTCAAAAAAGATTTATTAAGCTCCCCTGACCTACAAGGCACTGTTCATCAATGGGAATACAAAGACAAAATGGTTCAGTTCCTGGCCTCAAGAAGTGTACATTCTACTGGAGGCCATAAGGCTTCTACATACATAAGGAATTATAGATGATTACAGTCACATCAAGAAGGAAGGAAGATATTCCCTAATAGCATAGGGAAGGAGGTAACCAATAAAGGTCTTATGTAGAAGATGGTACCTGAGCTATGCTTCAAAAGATGTTAGAAATACTATAAGATAGAGACAAAGTGTTTTTCCAGTTATGTGTAACTACCTGTCCAAAGATATGAGGTTGGGATAGAATTATATAGAATGCAGAACTGCTCCAGTCAAATTTGATCATAATAGGGAGTGTATAAATGAATGAATAAATGAATTATTTATTAAACAGTTCTATTTTTTAAAAAAGCATTGTGCTAAATGCTAGGGAGATACATTATACATGCATATATACATATACATACACACATATATATACATATACATACATGCATAGGTATATATAGATATAGATATAGATATACACATACATATGTAGATATAGATATGACTGACCCTATTCTCAAGGAGCTCACATCTGAATGGGGAAAACAACAAATATGGAGAGTTTCCTCTGTGAGTCACATGGAAAGGTCTTAGGGTCCTGGGTCTGTTCTGAAAAGCAGATGATAATGTCTCATTTTAAATGGCATTTCCACTGACAAAATCATATCACTTTCTGATATTGAATCATTTGACAGAAACAATGACTTTGGTGGCAAGAACTTTCTTTCCTGGGTATTCAAGAGATGCATCTTAGTACCTGCAGAGCAGGTTGAATCTCCACAGTGATTGCTGCCTAGGATGGTGGTTGAGGGCAGGTTCTTCTTGGGTTCAAGGTACTGAGATGTCTCCATCAGGATCTGAGGGAAGAAGGAGGTCAAAGGGGTAGTGATCAGTGTTTGATGTGTCTTGTGCATGTTGACTCCTGTATCTCCCTCATGGTACCTTGTTGCTTTAGCTAAGCTAGATTGCCTACTCTGTGAATGACAGGTGGTTGAAAGTTGGTGGGGTTGGCTAGCCTTTTCTCCATAAGAATTGCTCCCCTGGATCATAATTGTAAAGACTGGGCTGGAAGTAAGACTGGCCACCTGGAAGATGCTGTTACTCCCAGTTCCTACTTACAAGTTTCTACTTATTGGTGGTATTTGGTCAGCAGTTGGTGGTGGTGATGGGTTTCCTCTTCATAATAATTTGTTCACTTAATGATGACTGTGCAGGCTGGAGTGGAAATAGGTCTAGTGTTTGCTATTCTCAAGGCTCTTGAGGTCAGGGTCCTGGTTTGTCAACATCAAGGCACAAGGGAAGATGGTCATCAAGGTGGTGGTGTGTGAAGAAGCAGGGCCAGATTATACACTTCTTTGAATCCCGGGCTGATGATTTATATTTGGTACTATACATAATAGGGAATCAATAATTTTATTTGTTTGTTTTTGGTGTTGTGTGCATGTGTGTCTCTATATCTGTGTTTGTGTCAGTGTGCTTCTATAAGACTAGGGATAATGTGGTCAGGGATCTAGTTTAAGAATTTTTTCTGTGTGAAGAATAAATTAGAGAGAGATTGGAGTCATAGAGTCCAATTACTAGATTATTTCAATAGTCCAGACTGCAATTAATGAAGGCCTAAATTAGGGAGAAGTTGTTGAGTGGAGAAAAACAAATGGATATAAGGGATTTTGTGTAGGCAAGATCAATAAATTTAACAACTGGTTGGATACAGGGGTTTAGGGAGAAAGAAGAGTCGGGGATGACTCAAAGACTTGGAATTTGGGTGACTGGAAGGATGAGGAGAAGAAAGAAAAGGAGAATGAACTTTGCCTACTCTATAGATGTGAGTGTTTTTTAGCAGTCCACCATGCCTCTTAAATTAGCAACATGACATGTGGTCAAGCATAATTAGCCATAATGAAAATTGTTAGATTTTAGTTAGAGATCAGTACTGCAATGATTGGGGTCTGAAAACCAGCCAAATAAACTTAACAATGATGTCAGGAAATGCCCTCCTTGGGAAATTAACACATATGCACCAGCTTCCTTCTATACCCATTTTCCAGTAGGCAATATGAACTGCAACTTAGCCTAGGGAAGGAAGAGTCATAGAAATTTATATCCATTAACTCAAAGCTGCCTTCAGGGGTCTGATCTGCAGTGAAGGAAATTATCAGATGATTGAAAACATTCAAAAGAATTATCATATCCAGTCTATAATATAAATGTTATTTAAAAAACAGCAACAACAATGAATCTGACCGGTAGGAAGATTCCCAGGCAGTTGGTGAGTATTGACTCTAATGGTTATATTATTATATTGATAATAACACATTCATTTAGCATTTTACATTTACAAAGAACTTTGCATATTCAATTTCATATTATACTTATAAAAGTCCATTGAGGTAGGTTTTTTTTAAAACCTGTTCTCTCTGCCTGTCTCTCTGTCTCTCCTATTTATTTGTTCATTCACTTATGCATTTATTTTTTTTACTAGACCTGTGATTTCATTAACATATGCAGATCTCAGGCAAGAATTTTTTTTACCAAATCAGATCAGCAAAATGGTTTCCCAAGATACTAAGAAATTAAGTGACTTGCCCAGGGTCACACAACCAGTCAGAGACAGGACTTTTCCCCAGGTGGTTTTTGACTCATCGATGAGCTCTCTCTACCATGGCATGCTACCATTCATGAAGTATCATCTCATTTTACAGATCAGAAAACTGGAAGTCAAAAGAGGTCATATTATTTGTCCAAAGTCATTCAACAAAGTAAAGGTCCCAGAATAATTATTCAATAGATGTCAGGCTTGAACTCAAATAGTTTGTCATAGAATCCAATAAATAATCCCACACACATTTATTAAGGTGTTACTGTTGGTAGGCCCTGTGCTAAGTGCTGGGGATACAATTAATAACAAAAAAAACACAGTCCATGCCCTCAAAAACTTACAATCTAAAGGGAGAGACAACATACCAAAAGGGTGGGGGTGGGAGGACACCAGGGGCTACCTGGTACAGGGACATTTTGTGTCTTGGAGTTGAAACCACAAAGCGGCAGATACAGAGTGGAGGGTGCAGCCCAGAGTCCAGCTTCTGCCTTCTGCCCTCCAGCCCTTCAGTCAGACAGGAGAGAAGGCTGAGGGAGATGATGTCAATTGAGGCTTGAGTTTGCAGCATGGTGGGGAGTTTAGAACTGAGGTATTACAGTGAATAGAGCACCAGCTCTGGAGTCAGGAGGACCTAAGTTCAAGACTGACCTGACACTCACTAGCTGTGCGACCTTGGGCAAGTCACTTAACTCCATTTGCTTCCAAAAATAAATAAACAAAACAAAAAAAAGGATGAGCTTATCCTGCAGGGGCATCTTGTTTGTGGAGTTGAAACTAGGAAGGGCAATTGTGCAAAGTAGAGAGAATAGAGAGTGAAGAAAATTAGAAAGTGAACACAATTTAGGGACAGGAGACCTGTGTTCAAATAATGTCTCAAATACCTGTATGTGTAACTTTAAATAAGTCACTTAACCCTTCTAGGCCATGATGCCCTCATCTATAAAATGTGACTCTTCAAATAGAAGATGTCATTCCTCAGGTTTGCAACCTATAGTCTCCATACCCAGCATTCTTTCCATAATCATATGATATCTGTCACACTATATTGTTCACTTGGCTTTTGCACAGTACCCAAATTCACCTGGCAATTTCAATATTGAAATCTATTAAATTCAACAAATAATAGGTACCTACTATGTACAAGGTCATTGTTTTAACCATTGGGATATGAAGATAATAGGCAATAGGGAGCAAATAGCAATTTTAAGTAGGAGCAAATCATTGTTAGATCTATGTTAGCTCTCTGTTAGTTATGTGCATTTGAGAGTGAGAGACTAGAAACAGGTTCAAAAAATTTTGATGAGAACCTAGTTCACAGTAGATAGCAGCCTCAATGTAGGTAGGGCCTATATTACTGGAAAGAAAGGGAAAGATGATATAAAGGTAGAAACATCAGGATCTGACAATTTAACAGAGGGAGAATGAGGAAGATGGAAGAGTGAGAGATAATTCTGAGGCTGGAAATCTGAGTGACAGGAATTGTGATGGTGTCTTCAATAGAAACAAGGAAGCTTGAAGGAGGAATGGTTTTCCAAGGAAATGAATTATGTTCCAATTTGGACATATGGATTTTGGGATTTCAATGGAATATCCAGGTGGAGATGGCATCTAATGATATGGAAAAGATCACAGAAGACAGACAGAGGTTATGTATTACACATAGGTTTATTGTTGATTAATCTTTTTTCAGTGGACTTGATAGATAACGGTAATCAAAGCCTTGAAATGTTCACAAACCTCTAGATAACCTGGATTGTATAAAAGGCTTGTAAAGGGTGACTTCAATCATTTATGACTGTGATGAATTCACCTCTTTTCTCTAGGATTCAATTTCCCCATTTGTAAAATTATCCATAATTGTAAAATGAGAGATTTGAACTAGCCCATCTCTGCAGTCCATTTTGATTGAAAAAATCCTCTGATCCCAAATCTTTGGGTTGACGAGGAATTGGTAACCACATGCAGGCTTGTTTTTAGAGATCTCTTTTATTCCTGCTCTGATGAAAGGGCTGGAAATTCTGTTGAGGATGACAATTTCAATAAGATTGGAGTTCAATTTCATAGACTCAAGAGGTTAAAATAAGCTTTGGATGAACTTTGTGAAGGCTTACAAGAAGGAAACTAAACTCAGAACCTGTCTCTCCTATCAAAGAAATGAGGAAAGCAGGGGGGGGGGGTATACACACAGAAAGAGTGTGACTTCAGCTTACAGAAAGTCTATTTCTGAAATAATTGAAAGAAAATGAAATAGAGAATTGAGGCAGGCATCATATCAAGAGTGGCAATACACAGCTTCCAAAAGAGCCCAGTTTGTTTTCTGACTAAGGCAGGAAAAGCTTGGTCTGGAATTGCAGACAACAAAGTTATTACGAAATTAAGTAGGAACACAGTATCAGTGATGCAACCCACTGGACACATACAGAAATTCTACTTCTGGATGTTGTTCTGGGAAAATATATATAGAGAAAACAGAAAGAAACAGTTACTTCTCTCAAGAGTGAGAGGAAAACGTTGTCTTCCTTTTTTCAGAGTTTTCAATAAAGTACTCAAGGTTATTCTTGGATAGAAGAGACAATGCAAGGGATCAGAGAAGATGAAAAAAAATGTGATGTATAATTAGCTTTGAACTCTGCCCTTGGATTTTTGGATGCAGTTTCATATTTGATATCATCCTGGTACTGGCTGTGGGATCTTTGGGAAGTAATTCAACTTCTCTGAGATCCAGATTCCTCATTATTACAAGGAGGAATTTGGACCAAATCATGTCTGAATTTCTCTCCACTTCTGAATCCTGTCTTGCCTTCCAACACCCTGAGCACACAGGAGTGCAGGAATAATGTGGTGCATACAGTACCACTTACACAATATGACTTGATAGGTGCCAGAAATCAGCTGACTGATTGTGATTGCATTTAAAATCCCAATATCTGAGTTCTATGCCCTTCATTTAGGCTAGAGATTCAGTCTAGGTCCTGTTTCTACAAATTGGGTCCTGTTTCAAATATCTTCCTTCATTTCTGTTTGATCTTAGGCAAATCTGTAAGTTCTCTGGGCCTCTATTTTGTTTGTAAGATGAGGGACTGAACCATGTGCTAAGATGGCATCATCTTCCATTGTCTTTCATGCAAAGGGGAGTACTTTTCTCTCTCCAGCATTCCCTATCAGAGTTCCCATTTCTATAGTGTTTTATTTCCAAATAATGTCCCTTCAGCTCAACAATCCTGGAACATAAGTTTCAGACATATTTTTGTCCCCATTTTATAGTGGAGCAAACAAAGACTTTGAGAGGCAGAGTGATTTGGTTATAATAACACAAAGCAATGCCTAGACTAAAAGTCCAGATCTTCTGAATTCTATTCCTCCTTTTACTCAACTTTTTAAATCGTGCCCCTGGGGCTGAGCTGTGTTGATTGTTGAGTAAGCAAGTGAGTACAAAGGCACCCAGTCAACTCTACCTGCCCTGTCCCAGAATAGATCATGCTGCACATCCCATCTAGGGATCCTGCTTCTCCCCATGTGGAAAAGCACACTGCAGACAAGAGGTGTCAAACACAGGGCCCACTGGCCTGCGTGTGGCCCACAATACTCATGGGTGCATCAGAATCAGATTAAAATGTAATCGGGACATATTTAACAAAATCAATAAAACTACAAAACATAGATAACACTAACATGATTTTCTAATTCAATAATACAGCCAACAGGGATCCTTATGTGTGGTTTAGTGGCCTGTTTCTTTTTAAGTTAGACACCACTGTTCTAAGCAATACCTCTAGAAACCATACCCTTAGTTTTCTTGGGATTTTTTTGGCTAGGCAATGGGGTTAAGTGACTTGCCCAGGGTCACACAGCTAGTAAGTGTTATGTGTCTGAGGCCAGATTTGGACTCAGGTCCTCCTGAATCTAGGACTGGTGCTCTATCCACTGTGCCACCTAGCTGACCCCATGCCCTTAGTTCTTAGTGGTGTTAATATACCCAGTTTTAGAACTGCAGCCCTGGGACTGAAATGTCTTGATAAGAGAATGAATGAATAAGCACAAACTCAAGTAGACCACTATCTAGACCAGAGAATGATTTGCTTTTCATCCAGGTATATACATTTGCTATATTGCTCTCATCTGAATTAACATTCCTCCTTCTATCAGCTTTCTTTTTGTTGTTGTTGTTGTTGTTGTTGTTGTTGTTGTACTGTTAATAAATTTATTTATTTTTAGTTTTCAATATTTACTTCCACAAGATTTTGAGTTCCAAATTTTCACCCCATCTCACCCTCCCCCACCCCAAGATGGCATGCATTCTAAATACCCATTCCCTAGTCTGTCTTCCCTTCTATCTCTCCCCCCCGCCCTCTTATCCCCTTCCCCTTCTGTTTTCCTATAGGGCAGGATAGATTTCTGAATCCCATTTCCTATATTTCTTATTTCCCAATTGCATGTGAAAACATTTTTTTAAACATGTGTTTTTAAAACTTTGGGTTCCAAATTTTCTCCCTTCCTCCCTCCCCACACACCCTCATTGAAAAGGCAAGCAACTTGATATAGGTTATACATGTGCAGTTATGCAAAACACTTCCATAGTAGACATGCTATGAAAAACTAACTCTATTTCCCTTAATCTGATCCTGCCCCCCCATTTATTCTATTCTTTTTTTGACCCTGTCCCTCCTCAGAAGTATTTGATTCTGATTACCCTCTTTCCCAATCTGCCTTCCTCTCTATCATTCCCCTACTCTCTTGTCCCCTTCCCCCCTAGTTTCCTGTAGTGTAAGACAGATTTCCATACCCAATTGAGTGTGTATGTTATTCCCTCAAGTCAAATCCTATGAGAATAAGATTCACTCATTCTCTCTCACTTTTCCCCATTTTCCCTCCACTGTAAGAGCCTTTTCTTTTCCATTTTTTTGTGAGATAATTTAACCTGTTCTACCTCTCCCTTTCTCCTTCTCCTAGTATAATCCTCTCTCACCCCTTAATTGTATTCTCCAGATGTGACCCCTTCATCTTCAACTCACCCTGTGACCAATATCTATCTATCTATATACATACATACATATATTTTCCCTCCAACTATGCTAATACTGGCAAAGGTCTCATGAGTTACAAATATCATCTTTCCATACAGGATTGTAAACAGTTCAACCTTAATAAGTCTCTTATGATTTCTCTTTCCTGTTTACCACTTCATGTTCTACTTGAATATTGTATTTGAAAGTCAAATTTTCTATTCAGCTCTGGTCTTTTCATCAAGAATGCTTGAAAGTCCTCTATTTCACTGAATGACCATTTTTTCCCCTGAAGGATTATACTCAGTTTTGCTAGGTAGGTGATTCTTGGTTGTAATCCTATCTCCTTTGTGCTTTGGAATATTATATTCCATGCCCTGTGGTCCCTTAATATAGAAGATGCTAAATCTTATGTTATCCTGATTGTGTTTCCACAATACTTGAATTGTTTCTTTCTGGCTGCTTATAATATTTTCTCCTTGGCCTGGGAACTCTGGAATTTGGCTGCAATATTCCTAGGAGTTTTCTTTTGGGGATTTCTTTCAGGAGGAGATCAGTGTATTCTTTCAATTTCTATTTTGCCCTTTGATTCTAAAATATCAGGGCAGTTTTCCTTGATAATTTCTTGAAAGATGATGTCTAGGCTCTATTTTTGATCATGGCTTTCAGATAGTCCAATAATTTTTAAATTTTCTCTCCTGGATCTATTTTCCAGGTCAGTTGTTTTTCTAATGAGATATTTCACATTGTTTTCTAATTTTTCTTTCTTTTGGATTTGTTTTACAGTGTCTTGATTTCTCATAAAGTCACTAGCTTCCAATTCCTCTATTCTAATTTTTAAGGAAGTATTTTCTTCAGTAAGCTTTTTGACTTCCTTTTCCATTTGACCAATTTGCTTTTTAGGGCATTCTTTTCATTGGCTTTTTGGACCTCTTTTGCCATTTGGGTTAGGCTATTTTTTAAGGCGTTATTTTCTTCAGTATTTTTTTGGGTCTCCTTTAGCAATCTGTTGACTTGTTTTTCATGATTTTCTTGCATCACTCTCATTTCTCTTCCCAGTTTTTCCTCTACTTTTCTTATTTGCTTCTCAAAATCCCTTTTGAGCTCTTCCAAGGCCTGGGACTGATTCATATTTTTCTTGGAGGCTTTGGATGTAGGAGCTTTGACTTTGTTGTCTTCTTCTGGTTGTATGTTTCGATCTTCCTTGTCACCAAAGTAAGATAATATAGTCTGACTCTTTTTGTGCTGCTTACTCATGATCCCAGCTAGTTACTTGAGTTTTAAACTCTTTGTTAAGGTGAGAGTCTGTTTCCAATGTGAAGAATGTACTGTCCCAAGCTTTAGAGGTTTGTACAGCTGTTTCCAGAGATACTTCTAGGGACCTGTAAATTTTCAGTTCTTCCAGGGTGCTATGATAAGGGGAGAGGTGTTTCCTCTCCACAACCACAACAAGCTCCCCCATGCCCGCATTCCTCCACACCCCAGGACTGCCCCTCAGAACTGTGACCCAGATCCAAGCACAGGCAAAGCAAGAGATTCCTGCCTCAGCACTGGCAAAGAGTTCCCTGCAATACCCCTCTGATCAGCCATTCTATTCCCCCTCAGTCTGTGGGCCAGAAACTCAGGAGGCAGCCGCGGCCCACGCTCCAGACTTGCGACTAAGACCTAGCTTCTCTTTCACCACAGACACAGACTTTTCCCACTGACCTTCTAAGTTGTCTTTGGCGTTCGAGGGTTGAGAAGTCTGAAACCACCACAGCTGTCCACAATTCAGTCCTATGAGGCCTGCTCTAGGGTCACCGCAGCCTGTGCACCCATGCTGAACTGCACTCTTCTCCCTGCACGGTACAATATACCTTTCTGATCAACCATCCAGGTTGTCTTGGGCTGGAAATTTGTTTCACTCTGTCTTTTTGTGGTTTCTGCTGCTTTAGAATTTGTTTAGAGCCATTTTTTTACAGGTATTTGGAGGGGTTTGGGAGAGAGCTTAAGCAAGTCACTGCTTTCACTCCAGCATCTTGGCTCTGCCCCAGAAGTCCTCTATCAACTTTTTACCTCTTGTTTAGGTAATAGTAATGAAATGAATAATACAATTACTTCTGAAAAGGGTTCAACTCTCCTAGCAATTAATTCATCATCTCTCTAACTCCATGCCAAAATTCCTTTCCCTAGGGACAAGTCTCCTCTTCATGCATTGTTTCTGACCACTAGAATGCAAGCTTCCTGAGGTCAGGGACTGTCACATTTTTATATGCTTTATCTCCAGTACTGTTCATTATGCCTGGCATTTAATAAGGGCATTTTTTTCTTCCACTTATTTATCCCATGAAAAATTCACTTTTAAATAATTTATTCATTTGTTACCAATCAATCAATAAACATTAAGGGTCTGTCATGTTCCAGGTATTGTGCTAAGCACTAGAGATACAAAAGAAGGTAAAAGATAGTCTCTAATGACAAGGAGCTTGCATATGATATCAGAAATGCATATAGTTTTATATTTAACTCTAAATACTTGGTATTGAATAATTTAAACAGTACTCATTTAATTCCTTAGTATAACAACTTCATCTACTCGAAGTGGAACTCTTCAGACTGAGAATCACAGGATTTTTAGCTAGAAGCAAAGAACCATCTATTTAGACCTAGAGATTACCTCAGAAGCCCTCTAATCTAAATTTAGAAATGAGGAACCTGACATCTATGAAGTTAAAGTGACTTGCTCAGGGTCACAAAGGTAGGATGTATCAGAGGCAGATTTCAAACTCACATCCTCTGACTTAAGATACTGTATTCTTTTACAAATAACTTGGAAGACTATGTTGTCATACCCTCTATCCCCACTACATTATACAGAAGAGGAGACCCAGATTCAGAGGATAGGAGTGATTGGCCCTAAGTCTCACAGGTAGTAGTATGTGGCAAATCTAGTATTGGAATCAACATTCATTAACTTCAAACCCAAGATTCTCTCCAATATATTCTTGGGTTAGCAAGTGTCTGTTGGCTACTCAGAAGTCTCATATTGAAATATGAATTCTTGTTTCCAAAAGATAGATGATAGGCTTTCAGATAGATGGTAGGCATTGAGTATATTAAGCACTGAACAACATCACGAAAAGTGAAATTGACTATATCTTAATGGGCAGAAATGACTCATTATTGATGAGAAAGTCACATAAAATAAGTACATCCTGTGCAGTCAGACTATTGATTAGTTAGGGGAAAGGGCAAAATCAACATCAAATTAGTAGAAGCCTTAATAATGAAAAGACAATTAAAAAATTGGAAACATCTTCAATGTGACCTATTCAATGGGCCAGTAGATGTTGAGAGTAAGTAGTGGAAATAAACAAAAAGATAATTTTGACCTCAATTATCACTACTTCCTGTAAAAGTTTAAGGGATATAAAATAATTAACACACTAAGGAGGTCAAAAGAACTCAGAAAGTATATTAGCTAGAAAACACTTGTTCTTTGCAAGCAGAGAAAGATGCTACTGAGGACATTTTTGGATTAAAAGATTTCACTATAGTGGGGGATGGTGGGGGATTAACAGCCCTAGTCAATTCTCTAATGCTCTAAGTTGAAGAAAACATGGTGGTTGGCGTTGGTAGGAGTTTCCTCACCAGCAATTCAATACATTAATAAAAGCACAGGTTCAGATCCCTCACTTCAAAAACTAAACAAAAAAAAGATATAATACACTAAAAGGTAGTAGAAATCAGATAAAATTTATAGCAATCTTGGCATGAAGCTCAAATGAGCTCTGTCTTACCAAGTACATTTATATATCAAACTGTCAGAAGCAAAACAAATAAATGTAGAATGGAACAAATTTTTTCAAGATTTGTAATTATCTGGGGCAGCTAGGTGGCACAGTGGGTAGAGCACTGGACCTGGAGTCAAGAGGACCCGAGTTGAAATGTAGTCTCAGACACATAACATTCACTGGCTATATGATTCTGGACAAGTCACTTAACCTCAAATACCTTACAAAAAATTATAATGATCTAGTTTCATATTCATTGATAAAAGACTGACCACTTTTGGACTCTCAGTTCCCCCTATGTCTTCCCTCTAATGTTATCTCTAATTTCTCCTAAATGTCCATTGTTTGTTTCCCTGTAGTCTCTCCCATTAGACTATGAGCTCCTGGAGAGCAATGTTTTTATTTTTGTTTTTTTGTTTTTATCTTATTTTGTATTCTTAACGCCTAGCACAATGCCTCACACATGGTATTTAATAAATGCTTGTTGATTGTTCTTCTCGTTGGCTCAGAAAGATCTTGTGTAATTTAATAGGACCAGAAAGTATTGGAATTATCATCTTATCATTCAATTCTAGCATTATTGTTAGCCACAGGAGTCCTTGAGGCATTCTGCATTGGGAGCCAAGGACAGACTGGACAGAGATTTACCACGCTTAAAAGGAACTTCCATGAATAGGAGGGAAAAAATTCCCAAGAAGCAAGATCTAATAATTACCTATTTGTTGCTTGTGCTCACTTTCCCCAGGAATCTCTTTGTACTTGTGGAAGAGTATTTGACACAATCATGAAATGAAATTTTATACAAACTTTTCTCACTGTATCAACTTGGTAAATACCTCTTTCTAAAGACTGGCTGACTAATTGATCTTCAGCTGATAATCTTGGTGGAGGAAGCATGGTGCTGGGGAACTGAGCTGATGGCATTAAATAATCATTTCTAGTTCCTCATGAATATCCATTTATCAGAAGATGCAGCCTAAATGTATTTGAGGACAGACTCATTTGTGAGAATAGGAGTTGGAATAAAAATCTTCAGAGAGTGGGCTATACAATTGTTGACCTCCTTGAGGCTCTAAATTTAGCTGTGGGATATTGAAGTAAAATCTCATATTTTACTCACTGTTTTAACATAATTCCAAAATACTTTCTAGCACGAGTAGACTAGTTCACAGCTCCACCATCTTAATGTCCTTCCACAGCTTTTCCAACATTTACTTTGTCATTTTTATCAAGTCGCTGCGTATAAGATGAAATCTCAATTATATTGATTTGCATGTTTTTTATTGTTAGTGATTTCTATCATCTTTTCACAAAGTTATGGATAGCTTGCCTTTATGTCTTTGAAAACTGTTCCTGTCCTTTGAACATTAATCTATTTGGGGAATGATTCTTGTTCTTCTATATTTGTAACAATTCTCTATATATCTTGGACATCAACCATTTATCAGAAAAAATTATTGCTAACATTTTTCCCAGAAAACTATTTCCTTTCTAATTCCAAATATTTTTATTTTATTTGTACAAAAGCCTTTTGATTTTAATTGTTCATTTTATTTATCTATAATTTATTTTATTCATTCATTTATCTATCTATCCATCTATTTATTTTACTTATTATAATCTCTATCCTGCCTGGAAAGCTCTTTTCAATTTCTATCATTGTTAAATACCTCACAAAAGTACAGAATCACAATATTTGATATTTTGAAGGAGCTCTATTGTCATTTAATCCAACTGATAAATGTAAGGACTCCCATTCTAACATACCAAAGAAAGGTCATACAGCCTGTTAGAAGACTTTCAAGAAGGATGAACTCAGCATTTCAGGAGGCACCCCATTAATTCATTTCTTCTCTAATCTGCTTTTCATGTGACCTATTATATTTAGGTCATATAGCTACTTAGAATATATTGTGATAGATTTCAGAGATAGTGATTTTAATCTATTTTCTGAGTGATTTTAATCTATTTTCTTCCAGTCTGTTTTCCATTTTTCCTGGCATTTTTTTTTTTTTGGAAAATAGAAACTTACCAATAGTTGTTGTCCTTTGATTTGTCTAACACTATGCTATTACATATGATTTGTCCTGAGATTGTTTGATCTAATTTGCTCCACTGATTAACTTTTTCACATTTTTAACCAATATCAAATAGAGTTGATACTGCTGTTTAGCTATTATTATTGCTGTAAAAATCAAGTTTAATATTTAGTACTGCTAGTGATTATAACTTCCCATTTTTCTTTTCAATATTTCTCTTTATATTCATTATTGCTCCTCCAGAATAATTTTATTATATTAGGTCAGTGGTTCTCAAAGTGTGGTCTGGGAATAACTATGACTCTGCTAGACCCTTTCTTAGGGTGCATGAGGTTACAAGTATTTTCAAAATAATACAAAGATGATTTAAATTCTAATATGGTAAATATCAATGAAAATAGCCCATATAAACAAAATTGCTTTGGGGTAGAAGGTCTTTAATAATTTTAAAGAATATGAAAGACTCCTGAGAGCAAAATGTTTGAGAACTACTGGTCTCATTTTGTAAAAAACAAACAAAACAAAGCACTATGATAATTTCATTGGCATAGCACTAAATTTGTGCATTAACTAAAGTATCATTTCCATTCCAATTATGTAATCTTGATATCATATTAAACAATTAAACATCTCTCCAATTCTTTTTTAATTAATTTATTTTTAGTTTTCAACATTCACTTCCATAAGCTTTTTGAGTTTTAAATTTTCTCCCCCTCCCTCCTCAAGATGGTGTGCAATCTGATATAGGCTCTACATATACATTCTTATTAAACATACTTTCACATTAGTCATGTTGTAAAGAAGAATTAAAACCAATAGGAGGATTCATCAGAAAGAAGAAACAAAACAAAGCAGAAAAGAAAAAAAAAGAATAAGTAGTATGCTTCGATCTGCATTCAAACTTCATAGTTCTTTGTCTATGTGAATTGCATTTTCCATCATGAGACTTTTGGAAATGTCTTAGATCCTTGCATTGCTGAGAAGAGCTAAGTCTATAAAAGTCAGTCATCGCACAATGTGGCTGTTACTGTGCACAATGTTTTCCTGGTTCTGCTCATTTCACTCTGTATCAGTTCATGTAAGTCTTTCTAAGTTGTTTTGAAGTCTGCTTACTCATCACTTCTTATAGCACAATAGTATTCTCTTACATTCATACACCACAACTTGTTCAGCCATTCCCAAATTGATGGGTATCCCCTCAATTTCCAATTCTTTGCAACCACAAAAAGAGCTACTATAAATATTTTTGTACATGTGGGTCCATTTCCCATTTTTATGATCTCTTTGAGATATAGCCCTAGAAGTGTTCCAATTTTCCCATATCTTCTCCAACATTTATCATTGTCTTATTTTGTCATGTTAGTCAATCTGATAGGCGTGATGTGGTACCTCAGAGTCATTTTGATTTGCATTTCTCTAATCAATAGTGATGATATACAGAAAAATTGGATTATTATGTATCCTGTACTTTAATGAAATTGTTAATTGCTTCAATTATTTTTAATTGAATCCCAGAATTCTCTTATTATAATATATGCAAAAGGTGATAATTTAGTTTCTTCTTTTACTATGCTTTTTCCTCCCTAAACCATTTCTTTATCCTGTTGTTGTTTTTTTTTTTTTTTGGCAATACCAAGACTTTCTAAAACTATATCAAATAATAATGGTGAGAATGAGCATCCTTCTTTTATTTTTTATTTAGTGGCCAAGATTTAAAAAAAAACAAATTGAAAGGATGTCCAACAATTGAGGAATGGCTGAATATGTTGTGGTATGTGAACATACTAGAATATTGTTTTATTATAATAAATGAGAAAATAAATCATTTCAAAAAGATGTGGAAAGAAATGAAATGGTGCCAAATGAAATGAACAGAACTCAAAGAATAATGTATACTATGACATCAATGTTATAAAAATGAACAATTTTTAGGATTCTTATAAATTAAGGAAGAATGAATGAGAATAATCAGAACAACTCATATAATGCCAAAAATATATTAAAAACAACTTTGAGAATTGTAAGATCTATAACCAATAAGATGACCAATTATAATTCCAGAGGATCAGTGATGAAACATGCAATCCATTATAGAAAGTTGATAGATTTAGAGTGTGGGATGAGACACATATTCTTGTGTGTACAGTCATTAGGGAATTTTTTTTTGGCTTGACCTTGCACATTTGCCAAAGGAAATTCCTTCCTCTCCCCATTTCTTGTCTTTCCTTCCATTATAGATTTCTAATTCTAAAAAAATAGAGAGGTAGAGAGAGGGGTAGATTGCTATAGATGTGAAATGTTATATGCACTTTCACATCAGGTCACTGTATTATTAGTTTTATTCAACTATTTCACTTTTTTATTAGAAATGAAATGGGAGTGATATGTAAATGTATATAATGCACACATAAAACATTAATAAAATTGAAAGTGACAAAACAAATAAACATCTCATTAGAAAAGCTTCTCATATTTCTCCATTACAAAACAATGTACTTCATATATATATATATAAATACATATACATATACACATACATACATATACATACACACATGTATGTAGATATATTTCAATATAGTTAAGTACATTTAATCTTATGCTTTTTAGTACATTGTAAAACCACATATTCTTGTATTTTGTCAAAAGTTTGTTTTACATCTATTTATATAATCATGTGATTTTATTATTTTTGTTATTAATATGATCTAAGGTGTTCGTGTTTTTTCTAAACTTTAACCAACCCTAATTCTTGATATAAATAAAACCTAGTCATAATATAATAACTTTTTAATATGTTGCTGTAATCTCTAGTCTAATATTTAACTCAAGAATTTTGCATTGTTATTGATTATAAATAGTGGTCTATTCCTCACTTTTTTTTGCTGTATCTCTCAAAGATTTAGGCATCAAGATCATATTTTTCTCACAGAAATATAAAAGGGAAGATGTCTGCTCTGTTTATTTTTGCAAACAATTAATGTAATATTGGAATTATTTTTTGTCTTCAAATAATTGACATAACTCATGTGAAACTCATCTGGGCCT
Organism: Vombatus ursinus; assembly: GCF_900497805.2. Classification (NCBI taxonomy): domain Eukaryota; kingdom Metazoa; phylum Chordata; class Mammalia; order Diprotodontia; family Vombatidae; genus Vombatus; species Vombatus ursinus. The sequence goes on along the minus strand of NW_020945014.1, from coordinate 10,658,792 downwards.
TGTTTTTCATTTCATTTCATTTTTTTTCTATGGGAGGTCATTTATACATTGAATTTCTTTTTCTGATATTCTGTTGCTTAATTCACTTTTTCTTCTGTTAAACTTCACATTTCATAGTTTTACAAATATTAATTCATTTTATTTAACATAATAGTTTGGTTGTCATTTAATTAGGCAAAATAGTTCTTAATTATCTCCATTATTTAATCTTTATCTGTTATTAATTCACCTTTTTTGAGTAAGTAATGTGGTTTTCCTCATTTTTTTGATGAAATTCAGAAATAATTTTTCTATTGAATTAATTAAAAACAGGATTTCTGGGGGTAGAGCCAAAAGGCAGAATAGAGGAAACAGCCAAGCTCTCCAAACTTTCCCTTCCAAACAAGTGTAAAATAATACATCAGATCAAATTCTGGAGTGGTATAGCCATTAAAAGTCAGGTTAATAGGAGACAGTAAGGGAATCAGGCAAGTGGTCAGAAACAGACTATAGGAGATCCTTGTGCTATCACTGGGCACAGGACCAGAAGTTTTTGGCAACTCAAATGACTGGACTCACTTACAAGTTAGAATTCTGGGGCAGAGCCCTGAGGATCAGTATTTCTTCTGGTTGGAAGGAAGCAGTGACCACACCTCTCTGTGGATTATATCAACTTGGAAGCACTGAAAACTTCCAAATCCCCAGAACTAGCTCTAAAAATATCAAGGTGAAAAATCCTAAAGCTTGGGACATTGCCGCATACCCTCACTCTGGAACAGAGCCCAATTGCAACATAAAGTTCAAAGTCAAGAAATAGACTGGAGAAATTGAACACCCCCCCCACCAAAAAAAAAAAACAGTTACTTAAAAACAACAACTATGGTGATAGGGAAGATTAAGAAACAAACTCAAGAAGACAAATGTGTTAAAACAGTTATAAACAAAACATCAAAGAAAAATGTGAATTTCACATAAGTCCAACATGAATTCCTGGAAGAACTAAAAATAATTTTCAAAATCATAGTAGCAGAAGAAAAATTGGGGGGAAAATGAGAGCAAAGTAAGAAAGTCATGAAAAGATAACCAACGGCTTGGTAAAAAAAATACAATAATAGTAAAGAAAACAATACTTTAAAAAACAGAATTAGCGAAATAGAAAAAAAGAGATACAAAATTTCACTGATGAAAATAATGCTTTAAAAAGCAGAATTGGCCAAATGGAAAAAGAGGCACAAAAACTCACTGAAAAAAATAATTCCTTAAAAATTAGAGTTAGGCAAATAGGAGATACTGACTCCACTAGACACCAAGAAAAAAAAAATAAAATCAAAAGAGGGAAATGTGAGATATTTCATTGGAAAAACAATTGACTTGGAAAATAATTTTGAGGAAAGATAATTTGAGAATTATTGTTTTTCCTGAAAGCCATGATCAAAGAAAAAGACTAGCCATCCTATTTAAAATATGTACATATGAAAATTGACCCAATATCCTAGCCATATGGTAAAATAAAAATTGAAAGAATTCATTGATCATTTCTTCAAAGAGATTCCAAAATGAAAACTACCAGGAAAGTAAAATTCTGGAACTCCCAGGTCAAAGAGAATAGACTTAAACTCATCAGAAAGAAATCATTCAAATACCATGAATCCACATTCAAATACCATGAATCACACAATATTTACCAGCTTCACATGAAAGAAGCAGAGGGCTTAGGATATGATATTATGAAAGCCAAAGGACCTAGGATTACTATAAAGAACAACCTATCCAGCAAAACTGAGCAAAATCCTTCAGGGGGAAAATGAATATTTAATGAACTAAAGGACTTTCAAGCATTCTTGATAAAAAGACCAGAGATGAATAGAAAATTTGACTTTTAAATATAAGACTCAAGAGAAGCATAAAAAGATAAGAATGAAAGAGAAATCATAAGGGACTCAATAAGGTTAAACTGCTTACATTGCTATATGGAAAGATGATACATATAATTCCTAAGAACTTTATCATTATTAGGGCAGTTAGCAGGAGTCTACATAGACAGAGGGCATTAGTGTGAATTGATTATGTTGTGATGATCTAAATAGAAAACAAAGAATAGTTTGTAAAGAGGGATGCATTGGGAAAAGGGGGAAGGGAGAGGAAGAATGGGAAAATTTTTCTAACTTAAAAGAGGTACTCAAGGAAAAGCCCTTATAATGCAAGAAGAAGTGGTGGGGGAGCAGTGTCTACATACACTGCTTGAACCTCATTCTCATCAGGATTGGTTCAAAGAGGGTACAATATATATACACACTCAACTGGGTATAGAAATCTATCTTACCCAACCAGGGTAGTAGGAGAGGAAGGGGATAAAGGAAAAGGAGGGTCACAAAGAGGAGGGTGGATTAAAAGAGGCAGTTGTCAGAAACAAAAAGTATTTTGAGGGTAGGACAGGATAAGACAGAGAGAGACAGACAGACAGACAGAGACAGAGACAGAGAGACAGAGACAGAGAGAGACAGAGACAGAGGGAGATAAACAGAAAAAATAAGATGAAGGGAAATGCACAGTTAGTAATCATTATGGTGAATAAGAATGGGATAAATTCACCCATAGAACAGAAGCAGATAGCAGAACTGATTAGAAACCAGAATCCACAATATGTTGTTTATAAAAAAAAAAGTTTGAAAATGAGAGAGACATGCAAAATTAAAATAAGGGACTGGAGCAAAACCCACTATGCTGCAACTGAAGTATAAAAGGCAGGGATAGCAATCATGATCTCAGACAAAGCAAAAGCAAAAATATATCTAATTAAAAGAGATAAACAGAGAAAATAGAGTATACTAAAAGTCAATGTTTACAATGAAGTAATCTCGGTAATAAACATATATGCAACAAATAATATCCAAATTCTTAGAAGAAAATTTAAATGAGTTAAAGGAGGAAATAGTGAAACTATACTAGTGAAGGACTTCAATTTCTTCCTCTCAGAGCTAGATAAATTTTACTATAAAATAAATAAAAAAAAGTTTAGTTGTATAGAATTTTAGAAAAGTTAGCTTCTGGAGAAAATTGAAAGGGAAAATAATATACCTTTTTACTCAGTTATATATGGAACATTCATTAAAAAATTAACTATATATTAGGGCATAAAACCCCAGAAATGCAGAAAAGCAAAATATTAAATGCATCCTTTTGTAATTAAAAATCATTTAATAAAAGGCCATGGAAACTAATTGGAAGCTAAATAATCTAACCCTAAAGAATGAGTGAATCAAAGAAAAATCATAGAAACAATCAATAATTTCATTAAAGAGAATGACAAGTAAAATAATGTATCAAATTTTATAAGATGTAGCCAAAGCAGTACTCAGGGAAAAAATTCGTATCTTTAAATGCATACGTTGATAAAAGAGAGAAAGAACAGCTCAATAAATTGGACATGTAACATTTTCATAAAAGCTAGAAAAAGAACAAATTAAAAATCCCCAATTAAACACCCAAATGGAAATCTTAAAAATCAGAAGAGATATTAATAAATTGAAAATAAGAAACCCAAAATATTTAACTAGTAAACAAAACTAGGATTTGGTTTTACAGGGGAAAAACAATAAAATAAATAAACCAGCAGTTAATTTTATTTTAAAAAAAAAGAAAGAAGAAAACCAGATTACAAGTATCTAAAATGAAAAGAGTGAATGCACCACCAATTAGGATGAAATTACAGCAATTTTTAGGAGTTACTTGCCCAATCATATGCCAGTGAAACTAACAATTTAAGTGAAATGGATGAATATTTACAAAAAGATAAATTTTACAGATTAATAACCCAAACTTAGAAAAAGAAATTGAACAAGACACAAATGAACTAAATTCATAAAGTTCATAAAATGAACTATAAGTGTATTCTACCAAACATTTAAGAAACAATTATTTCTAATACTATATAAAATATTTGAATAAATAGATAAAGGAGTCCTACCACATTTCTTATATGACACAAAAATGTTTTGATACCTAAAACAGAGAGTACATAAAAGAGAGAAAGAGCACTGTAGCACAATTCCTTTCATCGATATTGATGTAAAAATTTTAAATGAAATGAAACAAGGAGATCATAGAATTATATCACAAAGATCTTACACTATGACCAAGTGGGATTTGTAACAGTAAAATAAGGCTGACTTAATATTAGGAAAGCTATATGTATGATAGGTAATAACAAAAAAGTCAAAAATCATATGGTTTGTTAGTCAATGCAGAAAAAGCTTTTGACAAAACGCAACACCTATTCCTGTTAAACAACAGCAACTAGAAAATATAGGAATAAATGGCGCTTTTCTTAAAATGACAAGTATCACTTATGTAAATCCAAGAGCAAGCATTATTTGTAATGGGGATAAACTAAAAGCCTTCACAATAAGATCAGAAGTGAAGGAAGGATGTCTGTTATCACCACTGAGTTCTTCAATATTATGTTAGAAATGTTAGTGACAGCAATTAGTCAAGAAAAAGAAATTGAAGGAATAAAAATAGGTATTGAGGAAACAAAATTACCATGTTTCCAGATGATATAATTGTATACTTAGAGAACCCTAGAATTTCAACTAAAAAAGTTAGTTGAAACAATCAACAACTTTGACAAAGTTTCAGGTAATGAAATAAATCCACATAAATCATCTTCATTACCATATATAACCAAGAAAACCCAGCAGGAAGAAATAGGAAGAGAAATTCATTTAAAATAAATGTAGGTATTACAAAATACTTGGGAATCAACCTACCAAGAAAAACCCAGGGACTTATTGAACACAATTACAAAACACTTTTTATGCAATTTAGGACAGATCTAAAGAATTGGAGGAATATCCATTGCTCATGCATAGCCTGAACCATTATAATAAAAAATAACAATTGTACCTAAATTTATTTATTCAGTGCATACCAATAAAACTACCAAAATTATTGTATAGAGCTTGAAAAACTGATAAAAATTCATCTGGAAGAACAAAAAGTCAAGAATATCAAGGGAATTAGTGAAAAAAAATGTGAAGAAAGTGAGCCTAACAGTTTTAGATTTCAAATTATATTACAAAGTAGTAATCATGAAAACAAGCTAGTACTAGTTAAAAAATTGAGTGGTGGATTAATGGAATAGATTAGGTTAAAAATACTCAGAAAATGACCACAGTTTTCCAGCTTTTGATACACCCAAATATCTGAGCTGTAAGGACAAGAACTCACCCTTTCATAAAAATTGTTGGGAAATCCGAAAAGCAGTTTGGCAAAAACTAGGTATATACCAATATCTCACACTTTATAACAAGTTAAGGCCTAAATGGATAAATGAATGATATAAAAAATAAAATTAGTGGAACAGAAAAATTTACATATCAGATTTATAGATAGGAGAAGAGTTTATGACTAAACAAAAGGTACAGACGATCATGGGAAATAAAATGGATAATTTCAATTACATGAAATAAAAAAGTTTTTCACAAACAAAACCAATGAAACCAAAACTAGAAGGAAAATAGGAAATTGGGGGGGAAATTACAGCCATTTTCTCTATTAAAGGTCTTACTTCTCAAATAAGTAGAGAACCAAACCATATTTATAAAAATAAAAACTATTAACCAACTGATAAATTTTAAAAGAATATGAACTCTTTTCGAAGGAAGTTTTCAGAGGAAGAAATCAAAGCTATCAGTAGTTACATGAAAAATGCTCTGATATACTGTTGACCAGAAAAATGTAAATTAAAACAACTCAGGTTTCATCTCAGGTTGGCTAACATGACAGAAATGAAAAATGATAAATGCTGGAGGGGATGATAAAAATTTTTTTACACTAATGTATTGTTAGTGGTATTGTGAACTGATCCAAGCATTCTGGAGAACAATTTGGAACTATGTCCAATGTGCCATAAAACTCTGCATACCCCTTTGACCCAGCAATACCACTACTAGGTCTGTATCTCAAAGAGATCAGTTAAAAGGAGAAAAGACCTATTTGTACAAAAAATTTATAGCAGCTGTTTATGTGGTGGCAAAGAACAGGATATTGAGGAGATGACCATAAATTGGGGAATGACTGAACAAATTGTGATGTATGATTGTGATGGAATACTAAATAAATGATAAGCAGCAAGTTTTAGCAAAACCTAGGAAATCTTACATGAACTTAGACAAATGAAATGAGCAGAAGCACGAGAACATTGTACACAGTAACAACAATCTTGTAACAATGATCAACTGCAAAGGACTTAACTACTCTGATCAAGACAATGATCCAAAACAATTCCCAAGGACCCATGATGAAAAATGCTATTATAAATGCAGATTGAATCATATTTTTTTAAAAATAAAACTTTCTTTGTATTTCTTATTTTTTATTTTAATATTTTTGTAACATGACTAATACAGAAATACGTTTCACATGCCTTCACATGTGTAATTGATATCATATTGCTTGCCTTCTCACTAGGTATGGGAGGGCAGATGAGAAAAAGAATGAATTCAAAAATTTTTTAAAAAGAACACTAAAAATAAATAAAATTTTAAGGAAGGGAAAAAATAAAATATTATAATCAATTAAAAGCATTAACCAATATTCAAAAATAACTAAAAAAAATATAATTTTAAATTTAGATAGATGCTTTAATTTCATCAAAGAAAATTACAATTAGGAAACATCAACACTTTCAGGATAAGAACAAAGCCATCGTTAATGGAATACATACATGTGTATATATATATTTGCATATGTATTGTGTATATGTGTGTATGTGTGTGTGTATACTTTTATCATCAAAAGAGAGTAAGGATAGATCAATGATGTGCATGCATTTAAAAAAAAAAAACTAGAAAACCCTCAAGTCCAAAAGTTCAAATTAAAAAAGAAATGGATATTTGGAAAAATCCAAGAAGTAGTAATCAAAATTAAAAAAAAAACCAAATATTGAATTAATAAATATAGGAGCTATTCTATATAGCTATTTACATATTGCTATACAGTTTCATTTAGCTACATATTATCTCATTTATCTATGTAACTTTAACAACTTTAACAAGTCCTTCAGCCACATTTTCCACATCTCTAAAATGGTCTTTAATCTCCCTTAAGTTTCTAAATCTATGATCCTTATTAATCTGATGCAATAATTGACAGAGAGCTATAATAACTACCTTTTCTAAAATTCTATTCAGATATGAAATGCTTTTTTTATATTTAGATTAAGATTTTCTACATCTCAAAGTGTACATTGAGTTCTTCAATGATCATAGTTTTATTTTTCCCAGCAATTAAATTACTTTTTAAAAATACTTTAATGTTTATTATTTTGTATTTATCTATGTTTATAAATGTACCTAAATAACATAGATACTACTTACATACATATGCTACATATATGAAATCTTGTCACAATGCATAAACATACACATAGACACACATATATATACATATGTATATAAGTATATCTATACTATATATAAGTGTATATATTACACATATTCACATAATACACACATATGAATAAATAAATAAATGAGTACATAAATAAATAACATTTCTTTAGTTATACTCCATTTAAACAAAATGTAGTTTCTTTGGCTATCTCTTTGGCTATCCCACAGTTGACCTATGTCTTGCCACCAGATTCTAATGACTCTGGAGGAGAGAGTGAGGCTGATGACTTTGCACAGTTCTGCCTCACTTAAATCAATTTGAATTCACTTGTAAGTCAAGACATCACTCTCTTGATGTCATTGGTCCTCTTCGAAAACGAAGGACAAACAATAAACCACAACTGCCAGGACTGAAATAATTATGACATTTTTTTTTAAGATTTACCTGGGAAACAATAGGTCTTATCCCAGTTCCCTATCCTAATTCTCTGAGAATCATTGTCTTTAAAATGTGATTCTTGTAAAAAAAAATATGTTGTTGTTTTCTAATTTCAAATCCATTCTTTGGCTATTTGTTATGTTTTCCCTTCAACATGTCTACTTAGAATTATATCCTTTACCATTCATCTCTCTCTTTACAAAGAAGACAAGGAAAAAAAATGGGATCAACTCTAGTATTCTGTTAATGCAGTGGTATGATCCGAGTCTTCTGACCCTCCTCTCTTCACCTAGCTTAGACTTCAATCACAGGTTCTTACTTTTTTTTCCCCCTCCCCTTTTAATCTCCAATTGTAATCCTCCCTATAAAGCTGGTTTTTCTTGCTTAGGACTCTTCCATTTTTGAAATCTCCCTTCGTAGTAGAGCCAAGGTGGCAGAGTAAAGTCAGGGACTTGCCTGAGCTCTCCCCCAAACCCCTCCAAATACCCTTAAATAATGAATCTAAACAAATTCTATGGCAGCAGAACCCACAAAAGATGGAATGAAAAAATTTTCCAGCCCAAGACAACTTAGATGGACATCAGGAAAGATCTGTTGCATCAAAGTAAGAGAGGAGTGCAGTCCAGTGCAGGCTACATCAGTACAGACCAGGCCCTAGCAAACCAGAAGCACTCTTCAGGGCAACTGAATCAATGACAGCAGTGGTGGTTTCCAGACCTCTCAGCCCACAGATATAAAGGGTTGGATGGCAGGTTAGAAGGAGATTTACAGGGGTCTCTGCTGGCACCAGGGGCAGGACTCTGTTGCATTGCCTATATTTGAATCTGAGTCTCAGTCCTGGGTCTTAGTCCAAGTGTGCATAAGAGCACTAGCACAGCAGGGCTTATGGCCACAGGGGAGCAGGGACCCAGGTCACAGTTCCAGGGCAGAGAAGAGTGTTTGTAACTGCTCACAAACCAGTGTACACTACAGGGGAATAGTAAACACATCTCTCCCCAGATCACACCACCTTGGAAGAGTCAAAAACTCACAAGTTCCTAGAATTACCTCTGAAAACAGCTGCCCCCCCAAAAAATCTGGAGCTTGGGAGTGTCTCCTCCACTTGGTAAGCAAAACTCTGCTTTAGTATAGAGTTAAAAGTCAAGAAATAGGCTGGAAAATTCACCACAAAAATTCACTGAAGAGAAGAAGTCTTTAAAAAGTAGAATGGGCCAAATGGAAAAGGAGGTACAAAAACTAACTGAAGAAAATAATTCTTTAAAAGTTAGAATTGGGCAAGTGGAAACTTTGCTTTTCAAATACAAGATACAAAAGCATAAAAAGGTAAACAGGAAAGAGAAATCAAAAGGAATTTGAAGAGGCTAAACTTTACATTCCTACATGGGAAAATTATATTTATAATTCCTAAAAACTTTCTTGTTATTAGGGCAGCTAGAAGGAGTATACATAGACAGAAAGCAGAGATGTGAGTTGAATGTGATGGTAGGATTATTTAAAAAATGAAATTAAGACATGAGAAAGAAAAATGCACTGGGAGAAGGGGAAAGAAAGAAAAAGAATGTGATAAAGTATCTGACATACAAGAGTCTTGAAAGAAATTTTTACAATAGAGAAAAAGATGGGAGAAGCGAAGAAGGGAAGCACATGACCCTTACTCTCATGAGAATTGGCTCAAAGAGGGAATGATATACACACTCAGTTGTGTCTAGGAATCTATCTTACCATACAGGAAAATAGGAATGGAAGGGGCTAAGGGAAGTGGTGGTGGAGATAGAGAGAAGGGACAGCAGTTTGGGGGAGGTAAGAGTCAAAAGCACAACATTTTTGAGAATGGACAGGGCAAAAGGAGAGAGAGTATCATAAACGGGGAAAATAGGATGGAGGGAAATACATAGTTGGTAATCATTAGTGTGAAAAAAAATTACAGTGAGGTTCTCTGATAAAGACTTCATTTCTCAAACATACAGAAAACTGGGTCAAATTTATAGAAATAGGATCCATTACTCAATTGATAGTCAAAGGACATGAACAGGCAGTTTCCAGACAAAGTAATCAAAGCTACTATAGTCATATGAAAAAATGCTCTAAATCAATATTGATGAGGGAAATGCAAATTAAAAGAACTCTGAGCTGCTACCTCATACCTGTAAGATTGGCTAATGTGACAGAAAAGAAAATGACAAATGTTGAAGGGGATGTGGGAAAATTAAAAGACCAATGAACTATTGGTAAAGTTGTATACTGATTCAACCATTCTGGAGAGCAATTTGGAACTATGCCCAAAGGCCTATAAAACCATGCATACCCTTTGACCAAGCAATACCACTACTAGGTTTATATCCCAAAGAGATTAAAAGAACAAAAAGGAAAAGGATCTATGTGTACAAAAATATTTAAAGCAGCTCTTTTAGTGGTGGCAAAGAATTAGAAATTTCAGGGACGTCCATCAAGCGGGGAATGGCTGAACAAGTTGTATGTGATTGTGATGGAATACTATTGTGCTTTAAGAAATGATGAGCAGGATGTTCTCAGAAGAAAAAAAAACATGGAAAAAACTTACCTGAACTATTGCAAAGTGAAATGAGCAAAACCAGGAGAACATTGTACACAGTAACAGCAATACTGTAGGATAATCTACCATGAATAACTTAGCTATTCTTAGCAATACAATGATACAAGACAATACTGTAGGACTTATGATGAAAGGTGCTGCTCAGAAAGAACTGGTAGAGCCTGAATGCAGATCAAAGATTCTTTTTCTTTACTTTCTTCATTTTTCTTGCATTTCTTTCTGGTTTTGTTTTCTTTCACAGAATGACTTACATGGAAATGTGTTTTGCATGACTACTCATATATAACCTATGTCACATTGCTTGCCTTCTCAATGGGGAACAGAGGTGGGAGGGAGAGAATTTGAAACTCAAAATTTGCAAAAAAAAAAGAATGTTAAATTATTTTGTTTTTATGTGTAATTGGGAAAAATAAAATATTAAATAAGATTACAAAAAGAAAAAAGAAAAAAAAGTAAATAAGAAATTGTCTCTCCTTCTTAAACCCTCTTCTCCTGACTCCCAGGTTCTTCTAGTCGTTTAATGAATTTCTAAATTTCTATTACAAAAGATGTGTGTGTGTGTGTGTGTGTGTGTGTGCGTGTGTGTGTGTTTTACCAGTCTTATTCCACTTTGGAGAAGAGTGACATTACTGGAATGCTTACTCCCCACTCCTTACCGCCATGTTTGAATAATATTTTTATTTTATAAAATAGCAAGTTTTTACCCCCTTTTCAGCATTTCTTCCTGAGCATATTACCATTTCTCTCCTTTTATTCTCTATTAAAAATCTACAAAATAAAACAAAATTATCCCCTTTTTCCAGCATTTGACTTCCTTTACTTCTTCTGTGACCCTTTAAGAAAATAGGATACTGAAGAGACATCTTTCTTTTAATCTATTAGACTGCAAGTTTTTGATTGTTGTTCAGTCCCCTTCAAATTTCTCAAATGCACTTACTGTTTTTATGTTTATTTTTTCTTCTTTATTTTCAATTCAAAGTTTCTGTCTCCTCTTCAGGACTTCCTTCCCCTATCTCCATTTCTAAGAAGGGTAGCTTCTTTCATTTTCTTCCTCTGCAAACCATGACTCTTCACTCCAATAGTGGGATGGAGCCTCACTAATCTCTCTTCAGTGGAGCAGAAAAAACGTGAGACTCCAGATTCTATGGGTTGAACTGGATGACTTCTGAGCTTCCTTATAACTTAGAAATTCTATCCCTCAAGTATCTACATCAACTAATTCTTCTTCTCACTCAACTGAATTTGTAATTTAATAGTGTATAGAATATAATACATAGACTCATGGACTCAGGTTCAAATCCTGCCTCATATGGACTTCAGTCTCAGGAATGTTATGGACAATGAAACCAATAGTCATATAAGGTATTCACCTGAAACCAGTTTTTTGGCTACACTGAACCAAATTATGTTGCCCAGATTCCCTTATGTTCATTAAAGGAACTGGTTTCTCAGGGGCAAAGTGTCCAGGTATTTTCACAGTGGAGTATGTTTCTGCAAGACATCCATTCCAACTCATTGGATTTTTATTCATTATTCCTAGAATAGGAATGTGTGCAGTTTTTGGGCTACTTTTTTTTTTAACCAGGCTTGTGATTTCATTGCATAAGAAATTCCAACTGAGGTACCTCCCTCTACAGAATTAACCCTTTGCTCCACAAATGTGTAATTTTAGAGAATCACTTGGGCTACTGAGAGGTTAAGTGACTTGACAACATCATGTAGCCATGTATATGTATATCACATGGGAGACTTAAAGTCAAATTCTTCCTGATCTTGAGGGCAGTTTTCTACCAATTAAATTACTACACTTCATGACATGGGATTACTTACACTAACTGTAATATATTAATCTAGAGAACAGAACAAGGAAACTGGGTAGAATTTACAAAAAAGGCAAATTATATTTTCATGTTAGGAAAAAAAATCCTGAAAATCAGATTTATCCAAAAGTTAAATGTGCTCCCACAAGGTAAAAGATTCTTCATCATTGGAGGTCTTTAAGTAAAGTATACTTGATCATTTGTGACTTGCTATAGTAGGGAGACTTTGAGAGGTATGTGTTGAGTGGGATGGCCTCTGATGTCACTTCTAACTCTGCAATAGAGTAATTAATTGTTCCTTCATTTAAAATCTACCTTGACTTCTATTCGATATTATAGTAAGAGAGAAAAGTACATATGTGTGTATATATGCATACATACATGTATATATGCACACATGTGCTGTATATATACACATACACATACACACATATATGAAACATCACCAAACATCAAAAATGCCAAACAATAATAATGCCCAAAACATTAGATAACTTGCCTCTCTCCAAGTTTTAAGATGACTGCTTAATGGAAGTTCTATTTATCGAACTACCTTACAGATATAATCATCGAAGGAAAAGTAACTGTTATCAAAGGCAGTCATTTCCCTTTTCTTTGCCTTAGAATTTTACTCCATAAAATAAGATAGTTACATTAAATGATCTCTCATCTTCCAAGTCTAAATCCTCTGACCTTAAGCTTATTTCAAAAACAATTTGTAATTCTACATTTTCAAATACATTGTAAAGAGATGTCACATGTGTGAGCAAGAGCTCAGACAGTGTCATGTTGGTGATCTTATTGATGGGACATCTCTTAGTATTAGTCTGGGAGATGAAGAGTACTATTGAGGCAAGAAAAATAGTAGCGAGAAGGAAGAGAAATACAAGTTTTAGAAGGATAGATGCCATAATGCAGTTGATAAGACACTGGGCTTGAAGTTATGAAGACCTGGGTTTAAATCCTTCCTCAGACACTCAGAAGCTGTGTCATCCTGGAGAAGTCACTTAACATATTTGTGCCTCAGTTTCGTCTGTATAAAATGAAGAGGTTGAGCTTAATGGCCTCTAAAATCCTTTCTATTCTGAAATCTATGATCCTGTAAAAAGCTGGAATAAAGTTGTCAAAGAAACAATCTCACTAAGCTGAGTCAGGATACTAAGAGATCAAGCAAGAGAGGAAAGAATAAATAGTGTGTTATGATGAAGAGCCAATAACCCAGTTGGAGTAGGTTGACTATTCCTCAGATGTGGATGTTTTCCTCTCCCCACCCGATATGAGCAAAAGCTATGCTTTAATGGTCAGCCCCACATGTGCATAAGTGTGCAGCTGGGCATATTGATGCACAACTTTCAGCAGGGGTTAGAATTTGCAATGAAACTTCTTGTCATACTGGGAGAAGAATGAGTTGTGTCAGCATGAGTCTACCTAGGGCACTGCATATGCTAAACTAACTGTAATGATTTCACAGTCTTCTAATTAAAGGATGGTCAGATACTCAGTAGGTGCTTAATATGTGTGAAAGTGCAACAGTGATCATCCTAGACTTGGTGCTGCTAAGTGAAGACATGCCAAATGGGAAAGATGAGTGAATTTCATTCCAATTCAACAAATTCAAGCACAATAAACAATAAGCTCCTAATGTGTCCAAAGACATGAGCTAGTCACTGAATGATGCAGAATATCCCAATTCTTGTACTCAAAAGTTTACAATTTAGTAGGGACATGATATATGTATGTGGATATTTAGGTGTCATTTTGCAAGTTTCTAAGGGTTATTCCTCCTTGGACATTGACTATAGGGGATCACAATGCACAGATATCCACTCTAGTCCTCTCTATTTTATGAAGGAAAACAAAAACAGAACTGAGGCCCAGAATGGAGAACTGACTTGTCTAAGGCTACATAGTGAGGGGAAGAGCCATGATGAATGAATGAATGAAGTATTTATTAAAGATTAGTATGTGCAAAGTCTGAACTAGGTGCCAGAGACACAAACAGAAAAGTGAGACAGACCCTGTTCTCAAGGAGCTCACATTGTATTGGAGGAAAGGATGCATAATGAAGGTTTTAGCTGCAAGTCAGATGGAAAAAGTCCTATAGTCCTTAGGATGTGGTGGCAAAATGGATGATAATGCTTCTTTTTAAATGATTTTTGCACTAGAAAATATCATCAGTCAACAAGCATTTATTAAGTGTCTATTATGTGCCAGACATTCTGCTCAATGCTGGGGATACAAAAAAAGGGGGGAAAGCAACTCCTTGTCTCAAGGAGCTCACAGTCTAATGAGATAGATGACATGAAAACAACTATGTATGATCAAGATATGTCCAGAATAAATTGGGGATTATTTCATAGGGAAGACATTCAAATTAAGGAAGATGGTGTAAAGCTTCTCATAGAAGATGAGATTTTAGCTAAAATTTGAAGAAAGCAAGGAAATTCAGGAGGTAGAGGGAAATGAGCAGGGAGAGTATTACAGGCATGGGGATTTCAAAGTTGGAAACCAACTTTCAGGCTTATGCTCTTTTGACTCTACACCTTTTTATAGGAGAACAAAATACATAAAATGGAGATGTGTGGGACAGAGAAGAAAAATTCTGTTACTTCAAAATTTTTTACTGAAGCTAGTCTTACAATTAAGTAGTAGAAAATTAGGGAATCTGTGATATTAATCTATAAAAGAAGAAAATGAAGAAGGAAGAGAAGTAGAAGGAGGAGGAGGAGGAAAAGAAAGCAAAGGGAAAGGAGAAGAGAGAAGAAAAAGGAGAAGGAGAAAGAAAGAAGGAGGAGAAGAAGAAAGCAAAGGGAAAGGAAAAGAAGAAAAAGAAAAAGAAAAAGGAGAAAGAGGAGAAAGATAAAAAGGAGAAGAAGAAAGACAAAAAGAAGGAGAAGGAGGAGAAGAAGAAGAAGAAAGGAAATATAATCTAATTTCTATATTAGAAATAGATACATAGAGATGTTGAGATAGAGAGATGAATTAAAGACAGAGGGATGATAGGCACATATATAAATGATAGATTGATGGACAGATAGATAATGAAATACATAGATAGGCAAAAAATAATAAATAAAACAAGACTGTGACTGAGAACATAAATTTAGATCTTCTGTTTCTAATCAATAGCCATAAACAGTATGTCACCCAGGATCTTGAAAGATTTAAAAATAGAAATGACTTCCTAAATCATGCCATCCAACTTCCTCATTTTATAGATGAAACTGAAAGAGAAGAAGTGATTTTTTTTATTATGTCATTCTCAAAGTTTTAACGAGGACAAGGCAACCATTGCATTTCCCCAGTATATTGAAATTTATGTGGTGCTGACAATATTAGTACTCTTCAGTGATGAAACAATTAAGCTTAACACCTAGTGACTAAGAATAATTGGTTGACATTTTGAAGAGCTATTTGGAACTATGCCCTAAGGGCTATAAAATGTACATACCCCTTGACCCAGCAATAGCACTTCTAGGGCTGTACCCCAAAAAGATCATACAAATGGGAAAAGGATCCACATGTACAAAAACATTTATAGCAGCTCTTTTTGTGGTGGCAAAGAATTAGAAATTAATGGAATGCCATCAATTGGGAAATGGATGAACAAGTTGTGGTATATGAATGTAATGGAATACTATTGTGCTATAAGAAATGATGAGCAGGAAGACTTCAGAAAAAACCTAGAAAGACTTGTATGGACTGATGCTGAGTGAAGTGAGAAGAACCAGGAGGACATTGGACACAGTAACAGCCCTCTTGTGCGATGACTAACTTTGATAGACTTAGCCCTTCTCAGCAATGCAAGGATCTAAGATATCTTCAAAGGTCTCATGATGGAAAATGCTATCCATATCCAGAGAAAGAACTATGGAGTTTGAATGCAGATCAAAGCATGCTATTTGCTCTTTTTTTTTCTTCTGTTTTGTTTCATTTCCTATTTCTTGTGATTCCTTCTATTGGTTCTAATTCTTCTTTACAACATGACTAATGTGAAAATATGTTTAATAGGAATATATATGTATAGACTATATCAAATTGCACACTGTCATGGGGAGGGTGGAGGAGAAAAAATTAAAACTCAAAAGCTTATGGAAGTGATTGTTGATAAATCAAAATAAATTAATAAAAAAGAATAATCGGTTGAAATACAAAGCTGTGATGCTTACTCCTCATGTTTGGCCCTGTCCTAGGTAGGTTCCTCTTTTGTCCTACTTCATCTTCCTCTCCCTGCCCTCTCACTGTAGCCACCTTATCATTAACATGATTTGATGTAGCATCTCTGCTCACTGGGCTTTTGTAACCAGGTTCCCTAACTCATTCTTACACAGTTCCATATCCTGAAATCTCTCCCTCACCATTAAACGAATTTGACTTTAAACAGCAGATTTCAAGAAACAAAGACAAAACTACATGTCCTTAGATAAGTTTATGCTATCTGTTCTGGTTATCAAAATGGCTACTGATGGATCTGATCAGGATTCTACTTGTTAGTCACATCATATTTGAAAATGAGAGATAATTTTCATTACCCCTACCTTATCCCTTGTCTACTATTCCCTCATTACTTCCCCATGTATTTCCCCCTCCTCTAATCAATAATCAATAAACATTTATTAAGTTCTAGCTTGAGATACAGAAAGAGACAAAAGACAGTCCCTGCCTTCAAGATGCTTACAATCTAGCATGGGAGAAGATAACATGCAAACAAATATATGCAAAACAAATTATATACAGAAAAATAGGAAATAATTAGCAAAGAGAATGCACTAGAATTAAGAGTGTTTGAGAAAGACTTCCTGTGAAAGATGAAATTTTAATTAGGATAGAAAGGAAGCTAAGAAAGTCAAAAGGGAGAGTTGAAAAGGAAAAGTATGTGGGACAGTGAAAGAAATACTCAGAGCCAAGAGATGGAGTGCCTCACTTGTAGAATAGCCTTCCCTTCAACTTCTGAACATCTGCATACATGACACTTTCTACTGTCAACAGGTAAGATAAGACATGGAGACTTCATTAGGATACTAGGATATTTCTGGAATATAGGTAAATTCCATCAGTAATCAGGAAGTCTTTAGATTGTGTTTGTATTGAGATTTTACTTATTTAAATTGGTTTCCATCCTCTAAGACTTTAGTGTGTTGATGTTGAATATAATATCCCTATACGCATTAGCTTGGTTTTTGAACAATAGTGTGGGAAACCATACCTTATCTCTCTTAGAGATTTCCATATATTAGCTGCTCCAGGGACAGCAGCTATGAGGTGATTAACTAAAGATTAGTTTGTGAATAGAAGCATCATCATAAATATAATCTATAAATGTACTGATAAGATTTAGGACCATTGATTTAAAACTTCAAGGGATCTTAGAGGACATTTAACTCCACACCATTATTTATGGAGGAGTAAACTGAGGCCCAGAGGGTTTTTGTGACTTGCCCAAAGTCACACAGGTAGCAATTGGAAAAACTAGGATTTGAACTCACATCCTGTTTCTCTAACAGCCATGCTAACTACCCCTAACTCATCAAAACGAACACATAAGACCTTCTGTCTTGTCTGAAAGGATATCCTTCTCCCAAACTGATTCTCAAATTGGCTCACTTTTCCTTGGTTGAATCATCAGGTGTCAATTAGCTGACAATACACAAAAGAAAAAAAAATTACAAAAAGAAAGGATTGGTGGTAGCCTATAGCCTCAAGGTCAAATATTAGATGTCTATTAGAAGGTTTGCCAAAGAAAAGCATTGGAGGAAAGCTGGCCTCTTCACCTCATAGGCTTTCTGCCATGCACCTGGTGCCTTCCCTTCCCCCATATAAGTCTTGATCTGATTAGACATGCAGCAAAGAGCCAGCCAGAAGAGCAAAAATACATATTCATGCCTCCAGTCTAGTGGAAAATTTTATGATTCTCCTAGTCTAGCATCCAATCATGATGTGAAAGTGAATACAAGGCCAAACTGATGGTCTTGGCATTACTTTAATTCATGGTGTTTTGGAATTGAAAGATGAAACTTTATTCTAGAGAACATAGAATGTGAGCCCTGAAAGTATTCTTAGAACACTGAACATTAGAACTGGAAGGAAGGGACCTTAGAACAAACGTTAAGACTGAAGCTGACTTCAAATGCTCCCAGTATTAGTACCGTAAGGGACTTCAGAACATTGAATCTTAGGTCTTGGAGTGTCAGAGCTGTCATGGATCTTAAGGATTGTCTGTTTCTACTACATCTCATTTTGCAAAGGAGGAAACTGAGACCCAGGGAAAGAAAATGATCTTTCAGTACCACATATTAAGTGAGAGGCAGAACCAAGATTATATAACGCAGGTCTGCTGGCTTCTAGTTTAATTCTCTTTCTTTAGAACAATGCTAATTCTCTATTAATTGAGTGCCTAGGTAGTTTAATGTAGTGGAAATGCCCCATTGATTTGAGATGAGAGCACCTGGGTTCCTCTTTAAACCTATGGCAGATAAAATAGTTATAAAAGACCATACTTAGGTTGGCATAGGGAGAGGAAAAGGTATTCACAGTCTATTTGGAAAGACAAAATGTGCACACATCAGATCAGAAATCAGAGAGTTCAACTTTTCATGTTATAAATGAAAAGGGCTAGCTGTGTAAGGGAAATTGAAGCCAAGAGAGCTTAAGGGGGTTGCCCAAGTATAGATGGACTCCAAGTAGCAGAACCAGGGTCTCTAGTCATGTACTTTATTCTATATCCTGTGCTCTTTTACCTCAGCTGAATCACAGAAAAGTTAGGACTTAATTCCCGCATATTTGGAGTATAGAGTATATCCAACTGGGGGATGAGCATGGATAGTGATCAAAGAAACATGGTAAGAAAGGGAGGGAAAAGTAGTGAAAATTAATTACTTATTCATACATTGCTTCATCCAGTAAGCTCTTATTGTGTACCCACTTCTCTATAAGTCCCTGTGTTCTGCACTGTGATGTAGGAGATATGTAGATGGGCAAAGAACAGTAATTACTGACATTGGACTTCAACTGTCAGAATTTTCCTTGTCTTCCAAACAAATGCTGGGGAAGCAGAAGATACCATATTCTTCCCGGAGATCATGATTATTTCTTCTCTCTCTACAAAAATAAAGTGTGATGTCTTTGATTACTCTTCCTTTTCTAGATTCTTTCCTGCTATAATTGAAGTCTTGGTTGGTCTACTTCCATTTGCGTGGATGCCTGGCCTTGTTGGGGCTTTACCAGGTGGTGGAATGTTTCTCGGATACCACGTAGGAGCTCAGTGTAATTCCACATAAAAGCAGTGCTGTCAGAGATATTTTGCCTTTGAACTGGAGTTAGGTAAATTATGGGTTAAATGGGTTCTTATGGGAAGAATAGCAACCACAAAACACACAACAAAAACTACTCAGTACTTTATCACTTAACAAATATGATGTAGAGACGTTAAATATTCAGGTATGGGTGGTACTCATTAGCCTCTAAGAATCCTTTCAACTAAGAGAATCTGATTCTTTGACACCTGGCTTTGAAATGCTGCGAGACATGGAATCAGAAGATTTGTGCCCAAATATCCTTGATTTTTGTTACTTTGGTCAGGTTACTGAAGTTCCTTTGACCTTATTTTTCCTATTTAATAAATGATTAACCAGGAGTATGTTGTATGCCGTAATACATTGTATACATTACAGTATACATTGTATACAGTAACACACACTATGGATGACTGACTTTGATAGACTTAGCTCTTCACAGCAACACAAGAATCTAAGACAAATCCAAAAGATTCATGATGGAAATTGCTATCCACAGCCAGAGAAAGAAATATGGAGTCTGAATGCAGATGGAAGCACAATATTTGCTCTCCTTTTCTTTTGTTGTTTTGTTTTATTGCTTCATTCTCATGGTTCCTCCCATTAGTTCTAATTGTTCTTTACATCATGACTAATGGGAAAATATGCTTAACATGAATGTATATGTACAGCCTATATTGGATTGTACACCATCTTGGGCAGGGGAGAAGTAGGAGGGGGAGAACATCTAAAACTTAAAATCTTATGGAAAAGAATATTGAAAACTAAAAATAAATTATTTTTGAAAATAATTAATTCATTTCTAAAGCACCGCAAGGTTTAAAAGGTATTTTCCTTACCCACGCCAGCATTAGCCCCATTTTATAGATGAGGAAACTGAGACTCAGAGGGATGATATGATTTTGTGGCTGTGCTATGGAGTTAATAATTGTTAGAGTTGGAATTCAAAAGCAGATCTACCTGCTTCTGGATCCATAGAGTTATCCCCCTTACATAACACTGCCACCACAGCCAATGATAAAGGAGAAAAAAAACCTCAAAAACTGATAAAAAAAAGTTTGCTATGTTTTACTATCGAAAAATGGAGGTTTCAAGTGATGGTTCTGGGGCATGGGGGAAGAAGAAACTCTCTCTCTCTCCTTTCCTCCTCTTCTTCCTCCTTCTCCTCTTCTATTGCCTCCCCCTTACCCATACCTCTCTCATGTCCCTCTCCTGCTCTTCCTCCTTTCTCTCCCTCCTTTTCTCTTACCACCCTGTCTCTTTTCCTTTTGTCTGTCTTTGTCTTCTCTCTCTCTCTTGCTATCTCTCTGCCTCTATCATTCTGTCTCCATTTCTTTGTCTTTCTGTCTCTGTGTTTATCTCTTTGTCTTTCTCTGTCTCTATTTGTCTTTCTATCTCTGTCTGTCTTCCTTCCCTCCTCCCCATTGCTCTATGATCCTATGATAATAAGTATTAGAATTAGGACTTGGAAGCAGGTATTTCCTTATTTTCAATCTAGCATTTTATCACTAAATCATACTTGGAAAAGAGGTAGTCTGTAGTAGTAGCCTAGCAATAAGAAGATGAGGGGCAAAAAGAGTATGCCCCAAAGGCAAACCACCAATTGGACCATTTTGTTTCAGACTGACCTTCAAGGTAAATCATACTCACATACCCTTGTACTGCTTAGATAACTTATATACCTTTTTTTAAAACAATGTTGCGGATGGAACTCACATATTAAAAAGGAGATGGGCTAGATGATCTCTGAGGTTACTTTCTAAACCTGGGTTTTTGTAGGTATCTATGATACCATGATTCAAAGGTTATATGGTCCTAAAATTCTGAGTCCATGTTTCAAAAATTCTGGTTCTAAGACTCTACATTTTATTATGTTTTTTGATTAAAATGCTATAATTC
Organism: Vombatus ursinus; assembly: GCF_900497805.2. Classification (NCBI taxonomy): domain Eukaryota; kingdom Metazoa; phylum Chordata; class Mammalia; order Diprotodontia; family Vombatidae; genus Vombatus; species Vombatus ursinus. The sequence continues at coordinate 10,637,397 of NW_020945014.1, read as the reverse complement.
TTTTAAAGTTTCTTATTATTGCCTTTCTATATCATTTTCATTCCCAAATACATCTTTCCTCTGCCCACTTCCAGAAAGCCATTGCTTATAACAAGGAACTAAAAAAAAAGTAAAGAAAAAATCTATTTCAGAAAAACTAACCAACAAATGAACAAGATCAATATAATATCAAATCTTCTATGCCCCTAGTCCACTAATCATATTATTATTGAGACTTTAAAAGTTAAAGATCTCTGTTTCTAAAATTCTGTGTTCTGGGTTTGTAAGATTCTATAATTCATCTTCTAGAATTCTAAGTATATGTGATTCTCAATCTGAAGATTTCAGAGTTTTGCTGTGAGCCTCCCCCTCCCCTTTATATCTCTGCTGCTGTGTTTTTTTTCTCTTGCTTGCGCCTCTTTTCTTTAACTCTTAAACATATATTATCTTGCTTTTGTTCCTCTTGCTGTATCTCTGACATCCTGATCTTGTGTGAGCACTGCAAGAATCAGGGCCTCCATTCATCTCGGTGGGTGACAGCTGACAGTGGCAGCATTCAATTAAAATGCATGGGAAAGAGATGGGAAGTTGCAAAAAAAGTCTAATTTTAGTCTGACTACTAATTAGTAGAGTAATTAAAACACACACACGTAAAGTTGACAGATATATGCAATACCAGCATTCTTACTCTGTCTTCTTCCCATTGTGAGTGCCATTGATTGATGTTTCCCCCTCCACCCCCTTTCCAGCTTCTGTTTGGAAAGCCCAGAGCTCCTTGACACCTTTGGCAATGAAGATTTTTTCCTTAGCAAATACCAAGCCCCCAGTGCCTCAGCAAAGAATTTAATATCCACACGAAGAGGCTAGGTATTAAAGGGTTCCTTACTACCTGGTACAATTCACAAGTTGTAACCAGCTATCACCCCTACATAATGTAGTCTATAATAAGAACTCATATGTATACAGTATCATATGATTACTACTATCTAGCATTGTACCATTCCTCAATTGCCATCACTGGGCTATTGATTTTTCTATTTCCATTCTTCTTGGTAGGAGAGGAGTAGCTGTTCAGGGCATTCCTGTCCAGGTACTGATTGAAATAATGATTCTTGAGGTCCATTCCTACTCTGAGATTCTGTGATTATGTGATAGGGTCTGATTCACCTGGGCTTGAATATTTCTGATTTCAATAATGTAAAAAGCTGATTGGAAAATGGCTCACTTGAGATATTTTAAGGCAGCTGTTTCAGGATTTTACTTCTAGGAAGCAGCAATGTTAACCTACTTTGCCATAAAGGAAATAGAATACACGATCACCATATACTACAATGATGTTGCCACTTGACTTAACAGATATATTAATGGCTTGCACACAAGTATAATTCATTCAACACACATTTCATGGACATTTATTAGGTCCTACTCTTCATGATCAAAATTGTGGGGGTCTTGAAGCTTAATGTAGAAATACATCTTGAACATAAAAGCAAACTGTAGCATATTATCAGAGATGACCAGTATGTGAGCAGTGTTCAAGACATCAACATGGAAATAAATGATCATATAAAAAGAAGTGCACTGGTTATAATTATGTGCTGAGATTAATTGGTGAACAGAATGAATATTACAATGGTGATACTCTAAAAAGATTTTAAAAGCCTGGGAAAAGGTCTTGTGTTGGCTAGAATCTCTGTTAAGGATTTATGGTAGGAGACAAACAAAAACCATGCAAATCAAGAAGGTATGTGTGGGTATGTATGAATGCACTACTGCAAGGAGGAGTACTCCCGTTGGCAAAATCATAACTTGGTTTAATTATAATTACAGGGGACCTCCCATTTAGAAAAGCTACCCTAGGTTTAAAGTGCTTTGTGGTCAGCACTTACTCCAAAGCACAGCTTATAAGTTTCTACCAATGTGTTTATTCAACTAGCTGGTCAGAGGACATGTTAATTCAAAGCTAAAGGCATTTAATCAAAGTCTCTCCCCGCCGTGTACCCATGGTTAATAAAATACAAGATGCATTCTCAGTACAGTGCTAATGGGGGAAGAACACAAATAGATGATCAGAGGACATGAATGACATGCGTTTAAGGAGCACATGTAGCACAAATCATGCATAAAGGGGCATAAACCAGCAAATTGTGTGGTTAAGGCACATGCATAGAGGCTACGTATGTGGTGGATATGTAGAGGCAAGTCAGGTTCTACTCTATTATCTTTACTAAGTTTCCATCTCTCTCTTTCTTCACCATCCCTGCCCATCTCTGTCTCTACTACTATGTAAAAGTTTTCATTTCACCAGGAACAATTACTGGCTCTCTTCTTTCATCTATAAAGCTCTGATGACTAGAAAGTCTTTTGCTGATGAGGGGAGTCTAACTGTTCTTTAGTCCACAGCTATGAGCCATAGGAAGTTGAACAGAAGTCAGAGTATGCCAGGCTTAGATTGTTTATTTCTTTTGACTGCCCATCCCTGGCACTAACATTAATTCTACTGTCCCAGACAGCTATCTAATCTTGGATTACAAACTTCTTATAACTCTCAATTAACCCATTACAAAAATATTGTGTTCCCCAAGCCCCTATTTTTGAGTTCTGCCAAAAATGCTCTACATGATCTACACAGGAGTCAAGCAGTAGAAATCATTTGTTTCCCCAGTGCTCTTATATTGGTATGCAAATGAAATCAGGCAAAGAAAAAAAAAATTAAGCTAAGAAATCAAAGTCGTTGCTTTCCCTGCTTTAGTCCATATTTTTTTTCCTTATCATTCTCCTTGGAGGAAGAAGAGTAGCTGTCCAGGGGATTCTTTGACAGATACTGGCTGAGATAATTAATGATTCCTGAGGCCCCTTCCAACTCTGAAAGAGGAAAAGTAGCAATAAAAAACAATAGCAACAATCTTTGCCTTTTAAACTGCTAAGTATCATAAAATAACAAGAAAGACTTTATAAAATACTTTGCTAAAATCTAGATAGACTAGATCTATAGCCCCTGACATTCCAGTTTAGGCAAAAAAAAAAAGGAAATAAAGTCAATTTGACCTAACTTGTTTTTTAATTAAAAAGAAAAAAACATAGCCTTTGCCTGTATTAAGGCAAATATAAAAACTCCCTCTCTCCCTACCTAATGTCACCCAGCTAATCTCCAATGGTTGTATGTACTCTATTTCCAACTCCTTTTGTAATAGGCATGGACTTTGTTTTAACAGGTGATTCCATATTGCTAATTCATGCCCTGATGGTTTTTTGTTTGTTTATTTGTTTGATTATTTTGGGGATGGGCAGAATTTACTACCGAGAAATTCAAAAGTAAATGGTAAATTCATGTACTGAGCACCTCCATTTGGCTTATGAACAATTATGTTAAGAAACAATAAAGATAATCCCTTAAAATTAGCAACAATAAACCAATCCCCTTTCCATGCAAAAATTTCATCCCCCTAGTAGACTTTTAATAAGCTAAATTGAATTAAGTTGGTATGCTAGAGTTTTAAGCACAATGCTATAAGACATTTAGAATGCGGAATCACACATCACATCTTAGCAGACCCAGTTAAATTATCAACATTATATATCATTTGCAAACTAACAGGGGATGGTCTGAATTAAATGGGAAGGTGGCTGAAGGAAGACACTATATAGCAGAGTATAAGGAGATATTTGGGTGTCTTTTAGTGATATAAGATGCTGAGCATTTACTAAAGGAAAAACCTCTCCTGAGTACTTTGAATAAATTTAGGCACTGGACAGCCCTTTGGGCCTGCAGGGATTAATCGTTATACATAGATTCTGAAATGGGGTTTGAGTGATTAATCCCAAGACAGCTGAGCTGGTGTTCCTGCTCCCTAACAATTCAGCTAGTCAATTGGACCTGGTTGTTCCAATGCAACATCATCCTTATTTACATGTTGAATTCTTAAGTTCTTCAAGAACAGCTATGGTTTTTTTTTTTAGTTTTGTTTTTGTTTCTCCACTGTATAGCACACTACCTTGTGCATAAGAGGCAGTCAAGAAATGCTTGTTGGATACAATTGGATGAGCTTGGATTGGATTGTCTTGGATAGAATTGGACTTGGCAGGAGAAGAGGACCAAAGGAAAGATTAGTTTGTTCTTCAGAAATTCTTTTAAGACATGGAAGAGGGGAGTCTCATACCCTTCAACCTCAATTAATGCAACTCTTAAGGTGCTTTACTCTTTGATACTATTAACAGGTTAGCTGATTTAGGAAGCTTTTGTCTGCTATCTTTAGTGAAGGTTCTTTGATCCATTGTGAACATGTCAGGACACATCCCTTATGTTTAACAAGCTCTCATTTCTCTTTCTCTCCCAAGACCAGGCTACATCTTTGCCTACTTGAATATTCCAACCATTCTACTTCTACTTCCTGTTCTCTCATCCCTTTTCTCTATCTGTCTGTCTCTTTCTGTCTCTCGGTCTCTGTCTCTCTGTCTTTGTTTCTCTCTCTCTCTCTTTTGAGATAAGTGATACACACACACACACACACACACATATATATATATGTATATATATATAATCACTTATCTCAATCCAGTTATGCTCACCCCTTCTATTGTACCTTAAGAAATTCTTGTCCAACCATTAACAAACATCTCTTCATTTCCCCCCCTCTACCTCCTGTGATCCTTCCATCTTCTTACATTCAAAGACTTGGCTTCCCCTGAAATACTCTTTATCCCTGGCCAGGCTTTTTAGTATTATCTTTACAATCTCTAATCCCCCAGACTCTCTGATCCTGGAGTCCACATCAGAATACTACTTGCCCACAATTACTACTTTCAGACAATCACTCAACCTCTCTTGCTTTGTAGTTCACTCTATATATATACCTCCCAAATTAGATATTTGTGGCAGTTGTTTGTTGTCCTTCTGGTCATTCTCTTTCTTTTATGAAGGTGTTCAGTACCTGCCTGGTTTCCAGTCTTGTTCTCTACCCCAACTCTTGCCCTTATATGAGGGGATTGAAAAAGTACTTGAATGTTCCCTCAAACCAGACATACATAACCTGGCAGTAGATAGGGGCCAAAATTAAAATAGGTTAAACTTCTTTGGGCTGCAGATAGGTTTTCAGTAGTTCACTTTCCAAGTAAAGGTAACTACAGACAGAATGATGAGGGTTGGTTGCCATGGGTCAAATAAGCAGGAGACAGTGTGCAGTGGTGGGCCACCTGAAGTCCTTTGGTGGTCCTCAAATGGCCTATGGGCCATAATTTGTGCAGGCCTGCCCCAACCAAACCAGCTTTACAACTCTTTAATCTCACTAACTTCCCCAGCTAACCCATCCCTTTTACCTTCAGGAATACACTGGGTTGATCAGACCCTGGACCTCCTGATTATCTCTAGTCTATGAAGAAAAATTGACCCTTCCTCTCACTGATAACAACCCCTCCACACATACCCTTGATTCTCTTCTCTCCCATCTTTTCCAGACTATCACTAAATCATCTTTTCATACATTACAAAACTGCTCATTTATCCCAAATCCAAAAATAAAAACATTCACTTTACCTTACCATATTGAAGCCATTATTATTATCTGATTATTATTCAATAACTCTCCTTCCTTCCACAGTCAAACTTGCAAAAAGGCTAGCTAACCTCCTTGCTTCAAATTTCTAGTCTCACTCGCTTCTTAGCAAATTTAAATTCAGCTTCCAACTTTACCATTCAACTGGAAATGAAACTGCTCTCCACACAGTTCCCAATGAACTCTTAATTGCCAAATCTTATAACCTTTTCTCGGTCTTAACATTTCTAAACCTTTCAACAGCATTCAACACTGTTGACTATCATACAATGAAATATTTAGAATTAGAAGGGATCTTAGTCCATCTCTCTGATTTTTCAGTTGAGGAAAAAGAATGTTTAAGTGAATGGCCCAGGGTCACAGAGCTAGTACGTGTCTGAGATAGGATTTTAACTCAGGTCTTCCTAACTCCAAGTTCAGTGACCTTTCTCCATTATATCATACTGCTTTTCTTCCTTGATACTTTCTCCACTCTAGGATATTGATATCATCATCATCATCATCATCATCATCAATGTGTTATAAATGTATAGTGTTCTACCTACTTGTACTTGTCTTTCTTCTTAGTGCTGGATCATCATCCATTTTCCAACCTCTAAGTTTATGTGTATGCCAAAACTTGGTTCTGGGACCTTATCTCTTCTTGTTCTACATTTGATTATCTTAATGACTTCATCTATCATTAATCTACTACCATATCTATGAAGATGGCTCATGAACTCTCTAGGTCCATCACTCATGTCTCTCCGAAGCTCCAGATCCTCATCATAAATTCCCTACTGTACATGTCTAACTACACATTGGGAAGTATCCCAACTCTACATTTCCAAAGCAGTATTCATTATTTTTTTCTCTACTACTCAAATGTCTTCTGAATGTTTGTGTTTCTATCATGTATCCATTAAGTCATCTAAGTTTGCAAGCCTTGAGTAATCCTCAACTCCTTATGACTCAAGACTTTCCCCACATATGCATACTTTCATATTTCTCACACCTTTGCTCTTCTTTTTATACATGAGGCCACCACCTCTCAAGCCTTTATCACCTCTCTTTGGGACTATTTATATTGCCTTTTGATTGGACTCCTTGCCTCAAGGCTCTCATCTTTCTATGTCACTCTCTTACTTAATAAACTCCAGTGGCTCAATATAATCCAAAGGATCAAATATAAACTTCTCTGTTTGGCATTTAAAGCCTTCACACCCTGGCTATTCTCCCAACCCCTCACCCTCCCTTTTCATTGGCAAGTTGAGTCTGTAAAGAGCCACTGGCTACTTGTCCTTTCAGAGTTCTGAAGACCTTGAAAGACATAGCTGTCTTTCTAATCATATAATCATCCAGAGAATTAGTTTTTAGGAGGAGGTTATTGCTAAAGTGAGATAAAATAAGAATAGTTGGTATAACACACATGATATCTTCAAAATTTGTAACCTAGTCTTCTACTCATACATATATAAAGAGCTTAGAGAGCATTTGGGGCAAAGGAGTAACACAGCTCTTACAAATACTTTTGTTACAACTAAGCACCTGGAGGGTAGGGAGGTCTTTTTTCCTCGTTTCGTATTGTCAGCACTTAGCACAATGCCTGACACACAGGAGGTGCTTATTAAATGTTTATTGATTGAGTTATTGTTTCTTCCTTTTGCAGAGCCATGTGGAGTTACCCCTAAGCATAGAATAGTTTTCTAGTAGACTCCTCACAGAGTCACGAAGTTTCCTTTTCTTCATGTATATATAATTTGTTTTTGGCTGAAAAAGCATAAACATCCTTTTGTTATGACTCCCCCCCCCTCCCAGGGATAGTGCTATAACTCTAAGAAGCCCAAATTGTCATATCCATTGAAGTTCACTAGGTCGTCTGTTCAAGAAGGTGTGGAAGTAGGGTGGTACAGAGAAGACAGAAGCTCTGTATTTTTTCCCCAAGCAATTCTCTCTCAAGGGCTTAGCTGTACTTCTCTCTCCTTATTCCATTGAATCTCTTGAGTTCCTAACTTGTCCTCTATCTTATACCATACCCATGGGACATTACTTAGTTTCTTCAGCCAATCTAAAAATGGCTCCTATATAGTGCCACTCCAGTTCATCCAATGATTTTCAAAGACTTCTTGTGAGCCAAGAAGGTGGAGTAAAAAGGTAGTTGCTCCCACCCTCCCCTATCAACCTCTGAAAACCCAGAAAATATCACCCCAGAAAAAACCCTGGAACAGCTGAACCAGAAGAAAGTTGGGGTGCAGCAGTGCGGTAGCCCAGGTAGCTAGAGGGATTAACGGGAAAGGCCCCTCTTACCCTGGGGGAAGGGGAGCAGTAAGAAACAGGAGTCGCCCAGCCAGCTAGTGGAAAGACCCACTTTAGCACACCAGGAGGAGATTCTAGTGCATAGGCATTCTACAGAAAATGGGTCTCCCAGTGCCTCAGCAAAAATAAGGGAAGCAGCATTACAGAAGGCCCCAGGCGAATAAGCACCCAGCAGCATTCATCTGAAAGGAGCTGAAGAAAGCAACCTAGAGGTGCCAAAAAGTTCCAGCCTTGTTGATTCCAGCCCAACACCAGGTAATCTGTCAGAACCCTATAGCCTCCAACTGCCAACCAGGAGGAGATCCCAAAGCCCAGGTGGTCGAGCAGGCAAACGCCAACAGCTGTACCTCCGAGTGCCTCAGTGAGGGTGGGGTAACTGGTGGAAACCAGCTCAGAAAACCACCAGGTGCCTTGGCATTCTACAGCAAAGAAGTCTCCCAGTGCCTCAACAGAAATAAGGGAGGAAGCACTGCAAGGGGCCCCAGGCAGATAAACACCTGGCAGCACTTAGCTAAAAGGAGCTAAACAAAGCTAAAGGAAAGGAAAAGCAGGCAACCTAGATTTACCTGAAAGTCCCAGTCTTGCTGATTCCAGCCCAACACCAGATAAGCTGCCGGAATCCTACAGACTCCAATTGCCAACATAAGAGGCCCCAGCTCCCAAAGCCAGTGACCAAGACCTAGGCTCCCAACACAAGAAGCTTGGGTCAGTGCCCTCTGCTCCCCAGCAGGAGAGTTTAATCTCTTTAAAGGCCAGGGAATAAAGAAACACCATAAGTAAAAAGAAACGTACAATAGATTCCTATTATGAGAAGAGTGAAGATCAAGACAGAAATTCTGAAGAGGACAACACTGTCATCAAACCCACATCTGCAACATCAAAAGGGAATACGAACTGGTCTGAAGCCCAAAAAGCCTTCTTAGAAGAACTCAAGAAGGATTTTAAAAGCCAAATGAGAGAGGCAGAGGAGTCCTTTAAAAGTACAATTGGCCAATTGGAAAAAAAGTGCACTGAAGAAAACAAGTCCCTAAAACACACAATTGGCCAATTGGAAAAAAAGTACAATGAAGAAAATAAATCCCTTAAAAATACAATTGACCAATTGGAGAAGAAAGTACAAAATCTAACAGAAAAAATCAATATGTTAAAAATTAGAATTGAACAAATGGAAAGTAATGACTATATGAGAGAGCAAGAATCAGTCAAACAGGAACAAAAAAATGAAAAAATAGATGAAAACATAAAATACTTCATGGGTAAAACAGCTGACCTGGAAAATTGATCCAGGAGAGACAATTTAAAAATTATAGGCCTACCTGAAAGTCATGATGACAAAAAGAGCCTGGAAAATATCCTTCAGGAAATCATAAAGGAAAACTGCCCTGAAGTCCTAGAAGCTAAAGGTAAAATAACTATAGAAAGAATCCATCGTTCCCCACCTGAAAGAGATACCAAATTGAAAACACCAAGGAATATAATAGCTAAATTGCAAAATTACCAGATTAAAGAGAAATTACTGCAAGCAGCCAGAAAGAAACAATTTAAATATTATGGAACCACAGTCAGGGTTACACAGGACTTTGCAGCCTCTACATTAAAAGACTGTAGGGCATGCAACATGATATTCCGTAAGGCAAAGGGGCTTGGAATGCAGCCAAGGATTAACTACCCAGCGAAAATGAGCATGATTTTTCATGGAAGGAGATGGATATTAACAAAATAGGGGACTTCCAAACGTTCCTGATAAAAAGACCAAAGCTCAACAAAAAATTTGATCTTCAAGTACAAGATTCAAGAGAGACATAAAAAGGTAAATGGGACAGAAAGATACAATATGTTGTTAATAAGGGCAAAATGTTTACATCTCTACAAGGGAAGATGACATTTGCAACTCTTGAGAACTGTATAGTTATTATACCATATTAAAGGAGTATATATAAAGTGGGTGGATATAAGTTGACTTTGATGTAATGATAAAAAAAATTTTAATCAAGTGGGTTAAATGGATCCAAGTAAGCGGATCAGTCTGAGCTAAGAAAATGTACTGAGAAAGGAGGAGGCAGACAAGGGTAAATTACATTATAGGAAAAGACACAAGAACCTATTAGTGCAGAGGTAAAGAAGGGAGGGGAATGAGCATTGTTTGAACCTTACTCTCATCAGATTTGGCTCAAGAAGGAAATAACATAATCAGTTAGGTATAGAAATCTAACTTGCACTATAGGCAGTAGGAGGCAAAAGGGGAAAGAAAAGGGAGGGGGGATAGAAGGGAGGGAAGAAACAATAAGGGTAAAGGGGAAGAAAAGGGAAAGGGATAATAGAAGGCAGGTGGGACCATAGGAGGTGCTGGTCAAAAACAAAACACTAGTGAGGGGGGGAAAGGAGAAAGGAGAAAGAAAAGCATAAACGGGGGGAAAAGAATGAAGAAAAAGATGCAGATAGTAATCATTACTGTAAATGTGAATGGGATGAACTCTCCCATAAAATGGAAGCATATAGCAGATTGGATTAAAAACCATAATCCTACAATATGTTGTTTACAGGAAACACATTTGAAAAAGAGTGACACTCATAGGGTAAAGGTAAAAGGCTGGAGCAAAATATATTATGCTTCAAGCTGAAGTAAAAAAAGCAGGGGTAGCAATCCTGATCTCAGACAAAGCAAAAGCAAAAATAGATCTTGTCAAAAGAGATAAGGAAGGAAGCTACATCCTGCTAAAAGGCACCATAGACAATGAAGTAATATCATGACTAAACATATATGCACCAAATGGTATAGCATCTAGATTCTTAGAGAAGTTCAGGGAGTTGCAGGAAGAAATAGACAGCAAAACTATACTAGTGGGGGACCTCAACCTCCCCTTCTCTGAGCTAAATAAATCTAACCACAAAATAAACAAGAAAGAAGTTAAGGAGGTGAATAGAACATTAGAAAAGTTAGGTATGATAGACCTCTGGAGAAAACCAAATGGGGATAGAAAGGAATATACTTTTTTCTCAGCGGTACATGGCACATACACAAAAATTGACCATGTACTAGGGCATAAAAACCTCACAATCCAATGCAGAAAGGCAGAAATAGTAAATGCATCCTTTTCAGATCATGATGCAATAAAAATTATATGTAATAAAGGGCCATGGAAAGATAGACTAAAAAAATAATTGGAAACTAAATAATTTAATCCTAAAAAATTATTGGCTCAAACAACAAATCATAGAAACAATCAATAATTTCATTCAAGAGAATGACAATAATGAAACAACATACCAAAACCTATGGGATGCAGCAAAGCAGTTCTTAGGGAAAGTTTTATATCTCTAAATGCTTACATAAATAAAATAGAAAAAGAGATCAATGAATTGGGCATACAACTAAAAAAACTAGAAAAAGAACACATTAAAAATCCTCAATTAAACACCAAATTAAAAATATTGAAAACCAAAGGAAAAATTGATAAAATTGAAATTAAGAAAACTATTGAACTAATAAATAAAACTAAGAACTGGTTTTAAGAAAAAAAAAACAATAAAATAGATAAACCTTTGGTTAATCTAATTTAAAAAAAGAAAGAAGAAAACCAAATTACTAGTATCAAGAATGAAAAGGGTGAAACTACCTCCAAGGAAGAGAAAATTAAAACAACAATTAGGAATTATTTTACCCAACTATATGCCAACAAATTTGATAATCTTAGTGAAATGGATATATATTTAAAAATATAAATTACCAGATTAACAGAAGAGGAAGTAAAATACTTAAATAACCCCATCTCAGAAAAAGAAATTGAACAAGTCATTGATGAACTTCTTAGGAAAAAATCTCCAGGGCCAGATGTGTTTACATGCAAATTCTATCAAACATTTAAAGAACAATTAATTCCAATACTATATAAACTATTTGGTAAAATAGGTAAAGAAGGAATCTTACCAAATTCTTTTTATGATACGAATATGGTGCTGATACCTAAACCAGGAACAGTCAAAACAGTGAAAGAAAATTATAGACCAATTTCTCTAATGAATATAGATGCAAAAATTTTAAATAAAATATTAGCAAATAGATTACAGCAACTTATCTCACGAATAATACACTATAACCAGGTAGGATTTATACCAGGAATGCAGGGCTGGTTCAATATAAGGAAAACTATTAGCATAATCCATCATATCAACACCAAAACTAACAGAAACCACATGATCATCTCAATAGATGCAGAAAAAGCTTTTGAAAAAATACAACACCCATTCCTATTAAAAACATTAGAGAGCATAGGTATAAATGGAGTCTTCCTTAAAATAATAAATAGCATCTACCTAAAACCTTCAGCAAGCATAATATGTAATGGGGACAAGTTAGAAGCATTTCCAATAAGATTGGGGGTGAAACAAGGATGTCCATTATCACCACTGTTGTTCAACATTGTACTGGAAACGTTAGCTTTAGCAATAAGAGAAGAAAAAGGCATAGAAGGCATTAGAATAGGCAAAGAAGAAACAAAGCTATCACTCTTTGCAGATGACATGATGTTATATTTAGAGAATCCCAGAGAATCAAGTAAAAAACTACTTGAAATAATAAACAACTTTAGCAAAGTTGCAGGCTATAAAATAAACCCACATAAATCATCTGCATTTCTATATATTACCAACAAAGCCCAACAGTAAGAGATAGAAAGAGAAATTCCATTTAAACTTACTGCAGACATTATAAAATATTTAGGAGTCTACCTCCCAAAACAAATCCAGGAACTCTATGAACACAATTACAAAACACTTTTCACGCAAATAAAATCAGATCAAAATAACTGGAAAAACATCAGTTGCTCATGGGTAGGCCGAGCTAATATAATAAAAATGACAATTCTACCTAAGTTAATTTACTTATTCAGTGCCATACCAATCAAACTACCAAAAAATTATTTTATAGAGTTAGAAAAAATAATAACAAGATTCATTTGGAAGAACAAAAGGTCCAGAATATCAAGAGAACTAATGAAAAGAAATGCAGGGGAAGGTGGCCTAGCCATTCCAGATCTTAATTTGTATTATAAAGCAGCAATCATCAAAACTGTTTGGTACTGGCTAAGAAATAGAGTGGTGGATCAGTGGAATAGGTTAAGTATGCAAGACACAGTAGTCAATGACTATAGTAATATATTATTTGATAAACCCAAAGACCCCAGCTTCTGGGATAAGAACTCACTCTTTGAAAAAAACTGCTGGGAAAACTGGAAAAGAGTATGGCAGAAACTAGGCATAGACCAAAATCTCACACCATATACCAAAATAAAGTCAAAATGGGTACATGATTTAGATATAAAGGCTGATACTATAAGCAAACTAAGAGAGTAAAGAATAGTTTACTTGTCAGAACTATGGAACACAGAAGAATTCATGACCAAACAGGAGATAGAGAACATTACAAAAGCAAAATAGATAATTTTGATTACATTAAATTGAAAAGTTTTTGCACAAACAAAGCCAATGCAACTAAGATTAGAAGGAAGGTAGAAAATTGGGAAAGAATTTTTACAACCAGTCTCTCTGATAAGGGCCTCATTTCTAAAATATACAGAGAATTAAGTCAAATTTATAAGAATACAAGCCATTCCCCAATTGATAAATGGTCAAAGGATATGAACAGACAGTTCTCAGATGAAGAAATTAAAGCCATTTATAGTCATATGAAAAAATGCTCTAAATTACTATTGATTAGAGAAATGCAAATCAAAACAACTCTGAGGTACCACATCACACCTATCAGAATGGCCAACATGACAAAATAGGAAATGATAAATGTTGGAGAAGATGTGGGAAAATTGGAACACTAATGCATTGTTGGTGGAGTTGTGAAATGATCCAACCATTTTGGAGAGCAATTTGGAACTATGCCCAAAGGGCTATAAAAATGTGCATACCCTTTGACCCAGCAATAGCACTTCTAGGGCTATATCTCAAAGAGAAAAGGACCTACATGTACAAAAATATTCATAGCAGCTCTTTTTGTGGTAGCAAAGAATTGGAAATTGAGAGGATGCCCATCAATTGGGGAATGGCTGAGCAAGTCATAGTATAGGAATGCGATGGAATACTATTGTGCTATAGGAAATGATGAACAAGCTGACTTCAGAAAAACCTGGAAAGACTTGCATGGTCTGATGCTGATTGAAGTGAGCAGAACCAAGAGAACATTGTACACAATAACGGCCACATTGTGTGATGACTAATATTGATAAACTTAACCCTTCCTGGCAATACAAGGATCTAAGATATCTCCAGAGGCCTTGTGGTGGAAAATGCTATCCACACCCAAAGAAAGAACTATCAAAGCCAAATTGTTATTTTTTTTTCCTCTTCTGTTGAGTTTTGTTTCCTCTTTTTGATGGTTCCTCCTATTGGTCTTAATTTCTACTTACAACATCACTAATGTGAAAATATATTTCATATGAATGTAAATGTATAGCTATATCAGATTGTGTGCCGTCTTGGGGAGGGTGGTGGAGAGGAAGGGGAGAAAAATTTTAAACTCAAAAGCATATGGAAGTGATTATTGATAAATCAAAAAATTAATAAAGAAAAATAAAATAAAAAAAAACCAAAGACTTCTTGCACCTAGTCCATTGTTTTTGATTGATTCAATGAAAATAACTAGCACCCGGGGGGGGGGAGGGGTTGGGGGGAAGGGAGGAACCTGAGGCCTCAAAGACACATGTGGCCCTCTAGGTCCTCAAGTGCAACCCTTTGACTGAATCCAAACTTCACAGAACAAATCCCCTTAATGAATAGAATCAGAGACACATGTGGCCTTGAGGCAGCAGGTTCCCTACCTCTGATCTAGCCCTTTTATGTTGTCAGATTCCTTCTAGATCTAGCATTCTATGTCTCCTATTCAAATATTTTATACCTAGTGTTCTAAAATTATACATTTAAGTTCTCTTCCAAGGGATTATCAGCTTTGGCCTGGAAGGAAACTTAAATCATAGAATGTGGAATTTTAAAGCTGTGAAACAACTTAGCCAATCCCCTCATTTAATAGATGATGAAACTGAAACCTAGGGAGAAGTGCCTTAAGACACAGTGTGATATTTAATGTTGAAAACTATAGGTCTAAGTCAATGAGAGTTGTTCATATTTATAATGAAGATATTGAAGTATCATTCATTTATGAACCACTTCTCAGAATAATGTTTTAAGTGCATATAAGTGAAATACATAGGATACAAAAGTAGCCAATTATATATATAAACATATATATACATATATATGAATATATATATTTATATCCAAGATCATGTCCACATAAAATATGTGAACAACAGATTAAGAGCTTATGCTCTAGAGAGTAGCAGAAAAAAAATTGTTATTTTTATTTAGCTTTAACTTCTTTTATCCTCACAATGCAAACTGAGCCAGTAATAAAGAATATTGGAATGTTGAGAAGATATGATAAAAGTGTGAGAGGGCAATGAAGAAGGTTGTGATTAGTAAAAACTCACATTTATATAGTGCTTTACAGTTAAATTATTATACAACAAATCTTTGCTTTAGGCAGGGCAGGTGTTATTTGTGATTATTTTATAGATGGAGAAACTGAAGGTCAGAGAAGCTGAAACTTGCCTTACTTCCTAGTAAATAACACAACCAGGACTCAAACCCAGATTTTCTGACTCCAAGTCACAGAAGCAAATGATGTCAGATTAGAAGGGACCATAAAGATCATTGTGATTCTGTCCTGAAAAGGAATTAAAAAAAAATAAAGCTGAAGAAAAAACAGCAACAGCAACAAGAACAACAACAAAATAGTGAGGTGCAGGTGAAATGTTCATCAATAAAACACTTAAAATACACTAAAAACAAACAAACAGAAGGTCTGAAGGGAACACAAAAATAGAGCAATTTTATTGTTATCTTTAAATTTTAATGTATACTTTTAAAACTATGTAAAATGTTAATGGTTTCAAATATAATTCCTTTTCCATCTTTGAATACTAAAATATTTGTCTTTGTTGACTTAAATTAGTCATTTAAAAATAATTTAATGATGTCTCTTCTTGAAGTTAAGAAGTTAAGGGCCTTTGTATTAAAACATATTAATAGGGGGAGAAAGTCCCTCAAATTTAAAAATATATTATTTTTGTTTTTTTCCTCTAAGACAAAATAAATTGCTACTTAAGTATCTCTCATTCCATATCTTCAAAAGGGTTAGTCTTCTGTTGGATGGAAAATACCATCTTAAGAAAATCAATATTGATTTGAAAAAATAATGCAAGATATACTGACACAGTGTGCTAAAATTTTGGCAATATAAATACAGGTAAAATATAGATGCTGCCATCAAGAAGTTTCTAATCTAAAGGAGGACATGAGAAGTCCACAAATATTTATGTGATAGAATATAATCAAAAAATTTTTACGGAAGAATTCAACTCAATGTTTAGTCTCTTTTATTCAATGTGTTTAAGTGAACACCATATGACTTCATGGAAGATACCCAAGGGATCACAGAATGGAAGCCAAGGGCAAAAAGAGATGCATTATGGTTCAGTATTAATCTCCCATAATTTTCAAGCAGTTGACACATTCATAACTACTACAACCCAGCATGTCTTCACATTGAGTTTCACAAAGCCAACTCTAAATGAGGGCAGCCAGATGACCTCTAAAACTATGGTCTGGACTGAAATCTCTAAGGGTAGTTGGGAAAAAGAAGGAAAAGGACACAAGCAGGGTATCATGGGGAAGTCTCTGGTATAATGATCTTTCAGAACATGGCAGAAGCAGGGAGTCCATGACAATCTTGTGAGAGGCCACTTCGGGACTTATTGTATGTCAGAACCAAACAGTGTTTGGTACTTTTGGATCAAATGAATTAACATATATAAAGCTCTTTTCAAACATTAAATAGCTATGTAAATGCTATAATAACAATAACAACAATAATTATAATTATCATTTTATTCCCTCCATGATTAAGTGCAGCTCCAAGCAGCATCAGGACCGAGGCAAGTGTTTTATAGAAAGGAGGGGTGTGGGATTCTTTTCAGGCATGGCTCATAGGTTTTCCACTTCTGAAGTTTCAAAAATGGAAATGCCTCTCAGCTAGGAGCTGGAAATTTTTTTCCTGGAAAATTCAAGGCATAAACACTATAGATACAGGAGGTCCTAAAGAAGGGACAAGGTAGGAAAAAGGGACCATCAGGCAAGGAGAAGGCATATGGTTAGGGCAGAGACAACATTAATGGAAAAAGACCGCAGCTGAAAATCCTCTTCCTTAAAAAATATTGTTGTTTTACCCTGGACTATAGCAATGTGATATCTAGGAAAAATGGATAAGGGTACACTCCATATTCAAATAAAGCCTTACTAAGTAAAGGGGATGGCATGATCAAAGGCATAGAAGTGGGAGAGGATAAGATAAGAGAGCTAAAGAAAGGTAGCAAGGCTTGGCTAGAATTTTGAGTATAAGAGGGCAATATGGGATAAAGCTAGAGATATGAATTGGATATGGATTGTGGAGGGCCTTGAAAACCTCAATCACAATGTATATTGCACTGGGTAGGTGAAAGGGCCAATGCAGAGAAGCTAAACATTTTTTGTAAAGGGAAATGGAACAGACAGATTAACATATCAAGGTTGGATTGGAGAGAGAATAGACAGGAAGTAGGGCAGGATAAGTTTAGCAGATTGCAGTGTAGGAGAGAAGACATTAGGATTTGACCTAGGGTTGATACAGAGCAAGTAGAAAGGAGAAAATAAATGCAAGATATATTGCGGTTATAAAAATGATAGAAGCTGGCAGTTGACTGGAAAGAAAAAAAAAATAGAACCAAAATACACACTGAATAGAAGCAGGACATGTTATTTTACCCATCATGACTTACATGCCAGAATTGGCATAACCTATAGAATAGAGGACATGAATGGCCAGAAGAAGGGTGGAACTGGTCATATGGTGAGAATAAGGGATAGCAGATAATTAGCTTGAAGGAATATTGATATTCACATCCGAGATAGTGAAAGGATGAAACTAAGACCTCTAGCAAGATGAGTAGATCCCTTTGCAGGATATATGGGAAAACATTGACAAGAATGGCATAGGATGAGATGGTACAGAGGGATCAGGATTTGCAGTAGAAGGGGCATTGGAAGAAATAAAAATTCATTCAAAATGGACAAAATCAAACATCACAAGCTTCTTTAAAAACAACTCCATGGCACTGAAGAAAGGGCTGTGATCTCTATCAAGAAATGTAAATGCTTTTCAAATTAAGTGAAATAATCATACTCATTGTCTAAATCATGTCTGATTATTTTCCCAGTGACAGCTTTCTGAAAAAGAGATGAACTCTTTAGATTTGATTTTTTGAAACAGACAACAAAGGAGCTAGAATTATCCCTGGAAAACAGGAAATTTAATTGCATTTTGACTTTCTTCTTGTAAAAATGTGGCATATATCCTTGGCTGGTCTACAACTGGGATATTTTGTTCAGTGGACTGCAAATCCGATGTGAGTCAATAGGCTGCTGATGTGACAGTCACCCAAGTTAATGTGATCCTAGGAAGCTTTTATGACATTATATTGTTGACTGCTAGCATTCTTTCCAATTAAGGGTGGAATGAGTTCATTACCAAAACACACATCTCTTGGGTAGAAAATTAAGGACAAACCATTGCCAGTCACTTTCTCTTTGATATAGTTTCTGCTCTGGGTATGTAGTAGGAACATGGGATCATGGAATTCCAGATAAAGCAAGAAGGGATCTCAGAAGCCATGTAGGCTAGCCTCTTCATTTTAAAGATTTTAAGATTTTAAAAAGGCCCAGAATATCTTGTTGAAGATTGCACAGGTAGCCAGAATTTGAATCTGGATCCTCTGACTCCTGGATCAGTTATAGAGTCAGAAACATCTTTTAAGTGTCTACTAACTGCCAGGTACTGTGTTAAGCTGTGGGGATATAAAGAAAGGCATAAGATAGTCCTTGATTTCAAGGATCTCATAATGTAATGGAAGAAGACAAAACAAAAAAAGAAGCTGAAAAGGAATGGGGGAGTGATAGGGAAAGAATGAGGTCACCTAGTATAGGAGCATAAGCAAGTCCTATAGCCAGGCTGGGAAAGATCTGAGGAAGTAAGATTCATGCAGAATGATGAATTCTTAGTTATTATTAAATCCAAGAGGGTTGTTGGGTGGGAAATGATAAAGCGATTGTCTGGGTGCCTCCTTATGGTGATCCTCTACCATTAGAGGATTTGGAAGATGAACCAATGAATCCAGTTGAGCCAATTGCTTAGGTAATAAAGAGACGGATCTTGAAGAAGTCACAGATAGGAAGCAGCACAGACAAAATTTGAACTTAAAGTCCCTTGCTACTAATTCCAAAGTTCTCTCTCCCTATGCAATACCCTAGATTTACAATTCCTGGACATTCTGCTCAGAACTAGGACTTGGATGACTATGGAAGAGAGAGTGAGGCTGACAACTTTGTACAACTCTGCCTCCCTCAAATCCAATTCACAGGCAAGTCATCACCTTTATGATGTCATTGGTCCTCCTTGAGAAGGAGATGAGCAAGTTTTTTTAAAAACCCAAATGATTGTTTTTCCTCACTATCTAGCTATTTTTTTTTTTTGGTGGAGAGGGAGGATGTTGCTAGTATAATTATAAATTTTCCCCTTAGAGAAGTTTCATTGCCTTGTTTTTAGTTTGAGACTTGAAACTCCAGTGTTTCCAAATAGTCATATATTATTTCAAAAAGAGCTTTTCTTGTTTCTGGGAAAGTGACATATTTACAGGTGATGGTATATGCATGGGATAATTCTAATTCTCAGTGTTCCATTTGTGTCCACTGTCCTTGCCCTGCTCTGATCTCACCTCTCTTCTCAAAGCACAATCCTTCTGGTTACCTCATTGTCCCTAGAATGGCTAAAAATGGACACAACAGACATTGAGAACGCCTCTCTTATTCATATCCCAATGAAAGTAAGAAAAGTTCTCAACCTAAAGACAGTACTTGGAGAGATGCAATCATCCTCTGCCTTTTGTGGTTTGTTTATTGTATTTAAATTTCTTCATAGAGGGGTTACTTGGCCTATATTATTTGAGTCACAGATTCTATGGGAAGAAGTGTGGTCGCTCCCTTCAAACATTTTAAGGGTTGTCATGCGGAAGCTGTTAGGAGGAAGCAGATTTTGCTGTCATGCAAAGGAGTACTTCTTAAAAGTTAAAGCTACCCAAAAGTGAAATCACCTGACTTGTGAAGTAATGAGCCACACAGCACTAGAACTGTTAAGGTAAAGTCTAGGGAATTTCTTGTTGAGGATGCTGTAAAGAAGATATCTGTTCCTCATGTGAAGTCTGGGCTTCATGGTCACTGAAGTACCTTCATGATTTGAGATTCTTTGATTTGAATCAACTTTCCAAATTTGGAATGGGCAGCTGTGAATAGAGAGAGATAGATGGAAGTTTTTGATGACAACCATACCCAGTTCAACATATGACTGGATTCTTCTATCCCCCCCCCCCCGCCTCAAGTCTAGTTGCCAAAAGAAGGTTTATAATAATATCATTTAGAGCTGGAAAGGATTTATTCTAGCTAAATGCCTTCATTTTAGAGATGAGGTAACTGAAGCCCAGAGGCTGGATGGGACTTAGCCAAAGTCACACAAGTAGTACGTGGTAAAGCCAGGATTCAAATTCAGGTCTTTTGATTCAAAATATAACATTTTTTCCAAGCCACAATATTTCCCAGTGCCAAGCTAGAAAAAAGAGAGATGGAATACATGCATACATGTATATGTATGTATATTGCCTACTATGTTCCAGGCATACATGCATACATGTATATGTGTGTGTGTGTGTGTGTATATACATATACATATACATATATATATATATACATATACATATATATATATATATATTACCTACTATATTCCAGGCACTGTTCTAAATGCTTTACAAATATTTTTTGCTGTGCTAAATGCTTTACAAATATTTTTCTCAATTGATACACACAACATCTCTGGGGAGTAAGTACTATTATTAGCCTCATGTAACTAGTAAGTATCTAAGGACAGATTTGAACTTGTCGTCCTGATTTCAGGTTAATGCTCCATCCACTGTACCACCTTTCGTTGTTGTTATTTAGTCACTTCAGTTGTGTTTGACTCTTTATGCCTCGTTTGGGATTTTCTTGGAAAAGATACGAGAGTGGTTTGTCTTTTCCTTCTCCCACTTATTTTATAAATGAGAAACTGAGGCAAACAGGGTTAAGTGAGTAAATGTCTTAAAGCCAGATTTGAACTCATGAAGATGAGTCTCCCCAACTCCAGGCCCAGCACTCTCTTCACTGTGCTCCTTAGCTGCCTCTAATGGGCATATATCTAGGCATAACTTCCCAGATTATTGAGGTTTCCATTCCCTTTATCCTTAAAGATACTTCCTAATAAGAGTCTTTTGGGCTAGGGTCTAAAAGAAAGACATCCAGCCATATTCCTTACTGACTTTTCCTTCTGAGGAACTGATAAGGAGGGTTGAGCCAATGGTGTTGCTGCTGTAGTAATCAGGGCAGACTGAAACAGGATCTGTAGCCACTCCTGGAGAACAGTAGTGGGAACTACACAGGGACAGAAAGTGCTTCAGATCTAGAGATCAGAAAAGGTGAAGCAGAAATGAAATTGAGAAGACTGGATTCCAAATCAACATAGACAGGCTGTTCTGTGAACCAAAGCCACAGTGACATCAAGTAGGGTAAAATTCAGCCTTCCTTCCTTCTCCTTGTTTCTTCTGAGCAGTTGTTGCTAAAGAAATTTAGGTAGGTAAAAGCTTGCCAAACTCAATTCTTGATTCCTTCCCCCTTCTTTTACCAGTTGGTAGAAGAGGTAGGGAGGAGATTCAGTTTTTCTACAATTAGTCCTGAAATTTGCTATTCAAAGGCTCTTTAGGGTTCATTGTACGATGGTGTGCTTTTTAGTTTTGCCACTGGCTTAATAAATCTTATGGTCATTCAGAAAAAAAAAATATTAGGTAAATTTTCAAATCTTATGAAAGACAGAAGGGCAAATGAGAAGGAAAATTATATATGGAAGATCATAGCTGAGATGAATATCTTTTCTAAGAGATATATTCTGAGCCAAAAACCTAGGTACATAGAACTTGGTACTAGGCATAGCCTCTGTTGGAATCAGGAAAGAAGGCCAATGGTAGAGGTAAGAGATCATTTGTGCCAAGTCAGAGGATAGAAATAGCTGGACCTGCTCAGCATTAGCTCCACTCAGGTCTAGCCACTGGGTTGGTGGTACAAAGATGTGCTTGCTATTGGCCAAATTATATACTGTACTTCTAGATCGTTAATGAATTAATCCCATGATAGTCATTTGTCCTCTGTCGACAGCAAAATGCAGTAGATGAGTGAGGGCATAACCCTGATAACACCAGGCAGAGTGGAAAGGACACTGGTCGGAGAGAAAGAAGACCTGTGTACAAATCCCTCCACTACTTACTGACTGTTTGACCCTGTACCTTTTTGGGCTTCGGTTTACTCAAGTGGAAAGTTAGGGGAGTGAGCTCAGTGGCATCTACAACCCTGTTCTGCTCAAAATCTATAATCCACATATACACTAGTACCTATTAATAGTACTTGTTTTATGTGAATGAGAACATCTTAAAGTGTGTGTGTGTGTGTGTGTGTGTGTGTGTGTGTGTGTGTGTGTGTGTGTTGGAGTAGGGGTGAGGATAGAGTGAAATTAAAAATAGATCTAAGTTTTATATTATGGGAATGGAGTTCTAAGAAGGAGACTTCAGGTATCACTCTGATAGTAGGTGAAGAAGGTATGGAGACTAGAAGCTTTCACAGATTTAGTAGAATTGTAAAATGAGAATGTTAAGCTAACCTTCCTTCTTTCCTACCTTCTTTCCTTCCATCCTTCCTTCCTTCCTTCCTTTTCTTGCTTTGTTTCTTCCTTCCTCCCTACATCCCTCCCTCCTTCCCTTCCTTCCTTCCTTTGTCTTTCCTTTTTTTTTCTCTGAGTTTGGCTAGACATGAATTCTCATCTGTATTCTCTCTGAAGTTCGAATTTCACAAAGATTAGGAGGAATTGTATACTGTCTATTTTTTACATTTCATTTGCACTTGTCTTATCAAAATGAAGATTTTTAAAAAGACCTAGCTGAGCCACCCAGAAAATCTTTGATCAGTCCTTTTAGGCTGTTTTTTCTTAGAAACCATCTGGTGAGAAATCATTCAGTTTTTTAAGCGTTAGCTACTTCAAAGCTTTAAATATCCTTTCCTTCCTTCCTTCTTTCTTTCCTTCCTTCCTTCCTTCCCTCTCCCTTTTCTCCCCTACCTTTCTTCCTCCCTTCATTCTTTCATTTGTTGCTTATAAGACATACTCCCCGTCTCTTTTACTCTGCCTCCCTTTCTTCCTCCATGTCCTGCTGTTTGAATAACGCATGTTAAATTATTACCTAAAAGCCACAGCCTTTGCAACAGCCAATGTCAGAAGCTACAAATATATAAAGCAAAACAAATCTTAGTTACAGCTGATCCATCCCCACTGGGAGAGTAAAAGATGTTCCTGCTAGTCAAATTTTGTTTATTTATTTACCTACTTACCATTTTAATTTAAAATGTTCCATTCAGTGCCTGTGTTTATGGTTCCCACAGCTAAAGATCTGGTTGAAATCTAAACCTTCTATTAGTGGAAACCTGAATTGGAAAGGTATTGCTAGATGCTCATGACAACCAGAAAACTGTGAAAAAAAATAAATGATATGAAGCTATTATGGGACCAAGCTTTTGAATTACTCCTCAGCTCCAGACATAGGATGAAATGAGTTCCTTTTAGAATTTTCTTCGAGTTTTAACACGCACTGGTTCAGAGAGAGAAATGTACCTCTGACCAACATCCAAATGGAACTAAATG
Organism: Vombatus ursinus; assembly: GCF_900497805.2. Lineage (NCBI taxonomy): Eukaryota > Metazoa > Chordata > Mammalia > Diprotodontia > Vombatidae > Vombatus > Vombatus ursinus. The sequence goes on along the minus strand of NW_020945014.1, from coordinate 10,613,646 downwards.
GGATTTGGAATTAACCTAATATTGTCACAGACTTAATCATATTGTCCTCTTTGGATTTCATTGTCTGGCTCTGGGATGTCTAGCCATAGACCAATAGACATAATCCCTTCTTAAATTGTTTTATTAGGATTTAGATAGCAGACTATCTCTGTGATAAAATTTGGAGTATCATTATCCCTATCTTTGCACTTTCAGGAAGGATCTCTAAAAGACACAGGTCTTGTCTTCATTCTCCTTCCTTTCCTTCCTGTCTAGCATAAACAATAATGATGATGATAACAATGATAATTGCAACAACAACAATAACAGCAAATGCAAAATATGCAATGAAGTGGAGGCAACTGTGTAACATATTGCTGCAAATTACAAATATTTAATGTCTATTGAATACTTCCTTAGATCAAATCACAGGTAGAATTATCCAAAATTTCATTCAACCTTATAAATTAACAGATAACAAAACCTTTTCCCTCAAATTCAAAACCTGTAATATCCTGGGGAATTCAGCTGATAAATTCTGCAGGAACTGCAGCATTATTAGAGATCCATCTGTTGCCCACAGCCATCTAAATAGAAGCATTGTTCTTCGTTAGAGGTGAACATAAAAATTTGAGAAATTTTTTAACAGATATTACCATAGCGAATACTCATAATCATGAAATTAAATAGAATGAAAAGTTTACAGTGGAAGAGGTTAAAACTATGAGGGATCAGGACAACATAAATGGCAGCCCTGCTATTTTCTGCTATTAGATTCATTCCAATTATCCTGTTAAGGAGCTGCAAAAGTTGAGCTTATACTTCAATACTCTTAATTAAATTAAGAAAACAGTCCTTTAATCTATGCAATAGTCCAAAGAACATTAAAAATGCAGGAATACTAGCAGGATAGCTACTAGCCCTAAAACTGTCTCTATCTAAAATCTGACAAATATGATAAAAGAAACAATTTTCTATAATTAATGATAATGGTAAAAATAAAAACCTGAAAATTATTATGATGTGGACTTATGTAGAAATTTTTTCAGGATTACTATAGAAAAAGAATTATCATATATAAGAAAGATAACTATGAGCCCTGGGCACCCCCACCCCACCCTCACCCACCCCAACTCTCTTTCTCCTTTAACCACATGGCCAAGTCTTTGGTGTTCCACTGAGGCATCATCCCAGTAATCTTCTCAACTGACCTTTCATTGTGGCTACTTTGATTGTGGCTATGTCCAATCTCCCAATTCTGTTACCTCTGACCCAGCACAACCTTCACTGTCTGTTACCTCCCTATTGCCCACGGCCACTTCCCACCCTTCTATTCTAGCTCTCAGTCACTCTCATCAAGATCCTCCCTAGACTCCTTCTCTCAGACCTTTCCTTCAGTCACCCCAAACTATTTGGCCACTCCCAGGTCCCTCCCACAGTCTTTCTGTATATAAGATCCATTTTGTCAACATTAAGGTGCTCAGATTCTTAAAATCTAGCCAGTGGCTAATATTCGGTCTAGCCCACTTGCCAATATAAGTGTCACAAATGTTCTGATTCCTTAAGAGTCTAGCCAATATGGCAGATCTTTAACAAACCTTGTCTTTGGCTGAAAGAAGGCTTGAGTCAAATTCATTCAAGCAGGACCCGCACATTGCTATTTTGGGGTCCCAGTACCCCTAAACCTCTAAAACCTTAACAGATAGAGGGTCAGCCCTGGAGGCAAGAGGGCACGGGCTGTTTTACCTGCCATACAAATCCTATCAGTGTGACCTTGTGATGAGTCATTTGACTTTTAAGTGCTTCAGGATCTTTCTAAGACTAAAAGTTTATAGAAGAGCTGGTGAACAAAGGAGAGTATTCTCATGCTATGAGTTCCTCACATTGAAGAAAACATTTATCTCTCTCTCTCTCTCTTTCTCTCTCCATCCACACATGCATACACACAAATACATAAATACATATATACATATATATATACATAATATTTATTTTTAGTATTAATACTTTGGGTAACCTGGACTTATAGTTATGTTGGTATGTTAAACTCCCAGTGTGAAAACTTTCTCTGCCAAAAGATATCAATAATTTGCCTTACTTTGTACTCATAAAATTCCCTGGGACATCAAGATAAATATTACTTTGCCTACAGTTAGCATGCATAGAAGCAGGACCTGAACCAACTTCACCAACCACTTCACTACATATTTCATTAAGAATTAAATAATCACAGATTCACTATTATGGAAGGGATATTAAGCCTTTGGTAATCCACCACCAGGACCCGTTTTATAAGTGAGCAAACTGAAAGGAGAATAATTTGTCTAAGCTTACACAGCAACTCACAGTACCTCAAAGTTCATAGGTCCAACTCATACAAGACTAAGGATCTCTGTAACTTCCTTGTCTGGTTATTCAGTCCCTAATTAGAGACCTTAACTAAAGAAGAAACAACTCTATTTTAAAGTAACCTCTGTTGTTACTTCTAAAAAACACCTAAAGTAGAAATTAGAAGGCAGAACTTCTCACATCCTATCACCTTTTCTTTCCTTTCCCTGTTTTTCTGGACATAGCATTTTAAATTCACAACTCATTTTCATATTGCTTATCTTCTTCATCTTCCTGATTACTAGGAAGAAGATAACATGGAATAGGAAACTGGACTCAGACTTATTAGCTATTTAACTCCAGGCAAGTCATTTAACCTTTGTCTGCCTCAGTTTCCTCCTTTGTAAAATGGGAGAATAATAGCAACTAATTCCCAGGACTACTGTGAGGATAAAATGAAATGTGTTAAGTGATGTGCAAATCTTGAAGTGATTTGTAAATGTGTTTTTATTATTGTTATTGCTGTTATTCTAATCTTACAGATGAGAAAGAGGAGACTGAAAGAGTGAAGATATATATTCTACCATTTGGAATTCTGTGATCTTCTCCTTTGATCCAGTGCAGGTTTTCATTCTTTCATATGAGGATTACTATTATTGTGCATATGCTTAAGATGAGGACACTCACTTTTCAGTGAATGGATTATGACTAATTTCTCTTGTTCTTTGATAGCCTTGAAAACAGTTTACCTAAAAATACTTCATAATTCCCCTTCTGTGTATTTTTATTAAAAAAGACTGCTTTATTTCAAAGCATCCAAACACACACACATACCTAGTCAGTAAGTATATTATAATTACAGATTACTAACTAATTAGGGTGTTATTTATGCCTGAAGATTACATACTAATTATATGTGAAGTTATTATGGAAAAGTTGGCAAGGGCTAGGCAGGAAATGCTGTAAAATTGTAAGTGGAAGCTGTTTAATTTTATGATTATTTGTACCATGTGAAAGAAGAGGTTGCCAAAACTCAAACCAAGACGGGGCTATGAATCTGCTTGCCACAAATTTTTAAATAGGTTTTGGTCTTGGCTATGTCAAGACTTTGAATCAATTACGTCTTAAGGACAGAGACCTTTTCAGGTCATCTATCACTGGAAGAGGATGATGTCTGTGTCAGGCTAGCTTGTGCCACTTAAAAATTTGGTGCCCTTTAGAGTTAATGAATAGAGTCAGGAGAGCAGTCTTCCACTCTGGGGCTCTTTGAAATTGACATATTTGGTAGGACCCCCCCAAATAGCAGTGTGCTCTCTGATAGCAGACCAAGGATCATTCCAACTTGTTGCTAGAAAATTGTATCAAAAGTGTCCTGCATAGTTTCCTGAATAGTTTTCCTAGATTATAAACCTGGCTTGTTCTGACCTGTTTCTCTTGCTTTTCCATCTCTGCTCAGCTCCATATTTAAAAAGCACTGGAATTGAATCCAGAAGTCCTGGGTTTAAATCCTGGTTTTGTGCTCAGATAGATAGATGCAGCTCTCTCTCAATAGACATCCACCTATTAGAAATATTTTAAAAGTAGAAATAACAAGATTTGACAACTGATTACAAAAGTGGGATGACCAAAGATGAGGATTCCAGGGTGACAGTAGGTTTTGATCCTGGATCACTGAAAGGATAGTGATGCTCCATCATAATATGGATGTTCAAAAGAGGAAAATGGGTTAGAGGGAAAAACATTATATCAGTTTGGGGCAGGTGGAATTTGAGATATCTATTGGACATCCATTTCAATATCCAAAGGACAGTTAGTCATGTGGGATAGAGTTCAGGAAATAGTTTAGTGCTGGATATATAGATTTGGGAATCATAGACATAGAGATAATAATTGAACACAAGGGATCTGATGAGATAATATTATAGAAAATAAAGGTAAGAGGGCCTAGGAAAGATTCTTGGGAGATACTTCTGGTTAATGGCTGTGACAGGGATGAAGATCTAGGAAAGGAGGACTGAGGAGTATCAGACAGATAGGGGGATCAGGAGAGAGTCATATGATTAAAAGCCAGAGAAGAGTAGCCAGGTGATCAATAAGTGTCAAATACCATATAGAGGTCAAGAAAGATGAAGAGTGAAAAAAATCATTAGATTTAGTGGTTAAGAGATTGTTGCTAATTTGGAAGAGAAGAGTTTCAGTTGACTGATGAGGTCAGGAAACAGATTGTAGAAGGTTTAGCAGACCGTGACTCAGAGGAGAAGCAATAGAGGCACCAAGGGTAGATGACTTTATTCACAGGGTGTTTAACTTGCATGGTAAGGAGAGATATAAGATGGCAGCAGGAGGAGATAATAAGATCAGATGCATATGATAAGATTTGAACCCATGCCTTCCTGACACTAAATCCAGCACTCTATAAATTATACTGCCTTATTTTCTACGAGGTTTCTCTTCTCTAGCACTTCTATTTGGCTAATAATCCCATTAAGGATTATTACTTTTATTAAAAACGTACAGTGACTGCTGCACATTCTGACTTGCCCATGACACCTCTCACTTTCTGTTCAATATATTTTGGGCTAATTAATAGAATTTTTATTTTTCAGAAGCAACTGGATCTTGAATTTAAATTTGAATTTACTGCCTTTCTCCAAAGGCATCTTCTTGATCTTGATTTTTCTGGTACTGTCAATTGTACCACCTTCCTTCAAATCCCTCAAGCTTAAAACTTGTCAATCATCATTGACCCTTCCCGTCAACCTCATCTCTCTCATTTCTTATTTGTTTTCCCTAAGCACATAGTTACACTTTGCTTATTCTTTGGCATTTAGAAAGTATTATATTCTAAACAACTATGTGAAATCAATGGCTCAAATATTATCTCCATTTTACAGATGAGAGAACTGAGTCTCTGAAAGAATAAGTGACTTTTCCATGGTTACACAACTAGAAAATAATGAGATTTGAATCCAGGGCCCCTGACTTAATGACTAACTCTCTTACTTATGCAGTCAAGCCTTGTTAATTGTACCTCTAGGAAATCTATTATTTCTGTTTCTTTTGATTACCATTACCAATTACACAAAGGGACCATCATCTGCCTTTTCCTAGAAACTATGTATCTCAACACACCTGAGCATTGAATTAGTTTTCTTTGGTTGCTGTATCACACTGCTGACTCAGTGGGTTTGCAGTCCATTAAAATTCCCTGTTTATTGTTGAGTATAATGACAGTGTAACTAAGCTTCTCCCTCTCCCATCTTGTACTAGTGAAGAGAATGGTGTTTTTCATATATATATATATATATTTGTACCTCTGTATAAGACTGTAAATTTATCCCAATTGAATTTCAGCTAGATGCAGCCCAACATTCAATTTTGTCAAGATCTTCTTGGTTACTATGGTCCAGTATATTAACAGTCCCTCCCAGCTTCATGTCATTTGCCAATTTGACAAGTATACCATCTATGTCTTCATTCATCTTAATGTTTAAAATGTTGAACAGCACAGGACCAAGTTCAAGTATTCATGTTGTTCACCATTGCAGATCTCAGTACATTAACACTGAACTGTAACTTCTGACCATCCACCTAAGAGCATTAAATCTTTTTTTTTTTTTTTTTTTTTGGTGAGGCAATTATGGTTAAGTGACTTGCCCAGAGTCACACAGCTAGTGAGTGTTATGTGTCTGAGGCCGGATTTGAACTCAGGTCCTCTTGGCTTTAGGGCCTGTGCTCTATCCACTGCGCCACCTAGCTGCCCCATTGAATTCTTTTAATTGTGTTGTCCTCATTTGTTCACCTTCTCCACAGCAACACTCTCAGGTATTTTATCCAATGGTTTGCTAAAATCTATATAAACTATAGTCACAGTATTCCCTTCAGTCACTAGTTTAGTAATCCTGTCAAAAAATGAAAGATTAGCCTCACATGACCTATTCTTGATGAACCCATGATGAATTCCTTACCATTCTCTGTCTCTGGAAAGAATTAGTATGAACAAAGTGCTTTGTGAACACTAAAGTCTTACACAAATATGGATAATTATTATGGACAAAACTCTCCTTTTTCACTTTTTTTCATTTATTATTCATCTGCTACCCTTATAGCAATTCCTTTGAGATTCCCCTATATATATCAATAGATGACTTTCTAGTTTCAATTAAATTTAATTCCACAGGTACATGTAAACTGTCTATCACTAAATCTCTATTATTCCTTATAGCATTATTATTCTAAGAATTATTTAATATTAAGTATCATTATGTATTGTTCTAAGTATCCTTGTATAGCATTATATGTTCTAAGGCCCTTCTAACTCTAACAGTCTATAATCTAAGGTCCCTTCAATAATCTAAGCAGAGGTGTAAAACATGTGGCTAGTAGACTACTCTTGAGTGAGTTCAGAACCAAATCAAAACATAATCATGAAATACATACACATGTATATGTATGTATACACATATATGTATATACATACACATAAACACACATGTAGATGGTTAAAATAGATAACATGACATTTTAAAACTGTCACTACATGAACCACAGGAATTCTTATATACTGATCAGTGGCTCCTGTTTCTATTTGAGTTTGACACCACTGATCTAAGGTAACTCTCAGCTCTATAGTTCTTTGTTTCAAGGTCTCTTTCACCTCTAACATACTATTTTGTAAAGTTCTTTCTAGCTCCAATATTCTATATTCTAAAGTACCTTCCCAATTTTTATTCATTGCTTTTATGATATTTTAAGACATATCTGATGTTCCATTATACTTACAAGAATATTCTTATCCTTAGAGAGCTTATATCTTCATTATAGAGAAAGGACTTAGGTAAAGGAAACAATTAGAGAGCAATGCATATCAAATGTCAGGCACCTATTAAGCATCTCAAAATATTTGCTGAATGATTCAAACAATAAAAGAACAAAATGGCAAAATTTGCATTGCAGAGAATAAATGATCTCAGAGTTCAGAAAAGGGAGGGATCCTTTCTCCTGGCCCCAACTGATCACAGTGATTTTCTCTGACAAATGGAAGAATGGACAGCTAATGCAACTAGATGACATGGTCTGCTGTGATTTATCACCATCCACTACCAAATCATCTGATGCCATCAATTTATGCCTCAGTAGCGGCCAAACATTCATCTAATGGTAAGAGCTTTTCAACATTAGCAGCCAAGACTGAATTCCAACCTCAGTGTAAAAGCCATGGTTACCAGTGGCTGTCATTTTAAATGTGATTCAATTCAATTCAAAGACAAAGAAAGTTCTTTCTCTACTCCTCTTTTCTCCTCTCAAAAAAAAAAAAATGAAGCACATTCATCTAGATGGGCTGATTTAGAGATATATGCTTTAAAAAAAAAATCTTTAACTTCTTGATCAGCTAAGAAGGGTGTGGAATGTAGAAACTACTTACCAAAGGAAAGATGGTAGTGTGAATTAGTATGCTTTTTGAATGGATTTGATATTTGGTCATACTTTCCCTTTTGTTTCCAGGAAAGTACCATCTGGGCCCATCTGGCAATTCCAAAGTGAATATCCTGGAGGAAGCTGTTGGAGATGAGATGGTGTACCTCTGGGGGTAGTGAATTCCCAAACGCAGGGAATTTTCAACCAAGGACTGAATAGTCATGTTTTTCACATGTTGTAGAGAGAATGCCTGTTCAGAAAAGGGTTGGGTTAATCCTAAGAGCTTATATTTATATGAGCTTCATATATATTATTTTTTAAATTTTATTTATTTTATTTTAATTTATGGAATAAAACAAACCTTTCTGTAACAGTATAATAAAAAAGATGATTGCACATGAAACTGCAAATCCATTATGTACAACTTGCTATTCCTTTGAAATATACAATAAATTTATTACATAAATTTCTTTTTTATTCCATTTCTCCCACCCCTGCACTAGAGATAGCTACCATTAGACAATATATGTATATATGTGTGTGTGTGTGTGTGTGTATGTAAAATAATTCTATATATACTTCTATTTAACAGTTCTTTCTCTGGATTCAGATAGCATCTTACTTCATAGGTCCTTTGTAGTTAATTTGGGTATTTATAATAGTAAAAAAGACTTATTCACTTAAAGTTGTTCTTAAAACAATATTGCTGTTAGTTATATGGAATGTTCACTCAGTTCTGCTCACTTCACTTCATTATTTTGTGCCAGCCTATCCATGTTTTTCAAATATCATCAAACCCATTGTTTCTTATAGCACAGTAGTATTCCATCACAATCATATACAACTTGTTCAAATAAAATAAATGTAGCCAAGATCAAAGGGATAGCAGAAAATCTGGGAAAATAATTGGACAATTTCTCAGATAAAGGTCTCATATTTCAAATACATAAAGAACTTTGCAAAATCTATTAGAATATGAGCCATTCTCAAATTGGTAAATCATCAAAGGATATAAACAGGCAGTTTTGTCATGAAAAAATCAAAACAATTTATAGTCACATGAAAAAAAATACTCTAAATCATTAGTAATTAGAAAAATGCAAATTAAAACAATCTTGAGATATCATTTTATACTTATCAGATTTGCTAAAATGATCGAAGAGTAAAGCAACATATGTTGGAAGGAATGTGGAAAAATTGAGACACTAATTTATTGTTGGTGGAATTGTGAAATGATCCAACCATTTTGGAGAGTAATGTGGAATTATGCCCAAAGAGTTATAAACTGTGTATACCCTTTGACCCAGCAATACCACTGCTTCACATATATTATTGCTTACAAAAACAGAAACACTATTACAAATACAGTTTTAGGGAAATTGAGGCTTAGAAATAACAAGTGATTTGCATGCATTGGAGATCTTGCATGTATTGGAGATCAAGTGTGAACATAGGTCCTTGACTCTAGCTCAAATTAAAATCCCTGCTGTAGGTCCAGTAAGCTACATACTAAGCTTCATCTCTCCTCAGGACTGTTTCGAATTTATAAGTTAGTGAGATTTCCTTCAAGCCTAGCTTAGATCCGTCCCCTACAGAGCCAAAGTGGATAGGGCTTCTTATAGGGATTTCCAACTACAGTTTTACCCTCAAATACATTATCAGAATCAATTTCCTATTTAGTACTTCTCTAGCGAATATTCATGCCCAGAAGGCACAATGTTCCTTTCTAACGAATTCCTTTCCTTTCTTCTATCCTCATACTTATGTTCCTGGCTTTATATACTTCTGCATAGCTCTTCATTCTCATTCCATTCTCCTCCTTCCTCTTTCTCCTTTGATCTCCCAGCTTTCTGAGCATGGCTTAAAAATAAGACCAGTCTTTTCCTCTCTAGAAATTAGGTAACCAAATTCCAAATTCCTTCCTGCTTCTTGAAGCTTTCTCAAATGACATCAGCCTTTAGAAAGGATCTATGAAAGAAAGAAAGAAAGAAAGAAAGAAAGAAAGAAAGAAAGAAAGAAAGAAAGAAAGAAAGGAAGGAAGGAAGGAAGGAAGGAAGGAAGGAAGGAAGGAAGGAAGGAAGGAAGGAAGGAAGGAAGGAAGGAAGGAAGGAAAGAAGGAAGGAAGGAAGAAAGAAAGAAAGAGAGAGAAAGGAAGGAAGGAAAGAAAGAGGAAGGAAAGAAAGGAGGGAAGGAAAGGGAGAAAAGGAGAAAGGAAAAGAATGAACATTAAAACAAATCTAAAAAGCATTCCACATATTCTTCACCAGACTGCCAAAGGGATCTACAACACACAAAAGTCATTAAGAACTTCTCTTTTATGCAAAAGAGCATACAGCTAAAATTGTCTCCTATTGTTCCCTATGATTGAAATGTCCTTCTTCCCTCCACTGCCCATGCACCCCAAATCCTTCAAACACTGCTCATGCTTCAAGTTTCAGGTGAAATTCTACCTCCTCTGAGCTAGGCTTTTCCTCACTATTTCATCTGGGTCACATTAATGTTTCTCTACCCTGAACTTCTATCGCCTTTATTCTCTGAATCATAGAATGCCCAACTTTTATTCAGTTCATATTTGCATAACATTTTAAACTTAAAAAAAATTCATTCCTTAAAACAAGTCTGAGAGGTAGGTCATACAGGTGTGACTTTCATCCCTGTTATATAGATGAGGAAACTGAGGTTCAGCAATTTGTTCTGGGTCACAGATAGTAAATATAAGAGCTAGAAACAGAAGCCTGGTGTCCGGACCACTAGCCCAGCAGAATTTCCACCACAGCACATTACTCTTAATTATGCATGTAATCTTGTGGTGTTCCCTAATTATTGTTTTAAGTTGTGCAGCCTAACTAGATTGAAAACTACTCATGGGTACAGACCTTGTCTAATACTTTTCTCATATTTGGATGTGCAAGATAGGAACCTGTTCAATATACAAGGGAATCATTTTAAAGCACTCATTTAAAAAAATGCATATATTTAAATGACAAAAATGCATCCATTGTGCCATTATTAATTTTATAGTAAGCCAAGATACACCTGTGATCTTTGATTTCATTTTTATAAAGATTTTATAAAGGATTATAGGAATATATAAGGATTATAAGGATTCCCAGATGAGGAAACTCCCTCCATCAATTCAAATTGACATCTTCTTTGTAATTCGTAGTTAAAACAATTTGCCTGTAGTACTTGAGTGGTTAAGTGTTTTACTCAAGATCACACAGCCAGAATGTCTAAGAAGCAGGCCTGAAATTCAAGTCTTCTTGGCCTCCAAGACTGACCCGCTATTCACTGTGCCACATTATAATAATAATAATAACAACAACAATAACAACAACAACAACAACAACAATGGTTAATATGGTTAATAAAATTTGTCAGCATATAGACTAAGTAGATTGGTTAAAAGATCATCCATCCAAACATAACAAGGCAACAATAAAAATCAAAGTCAATCAGTAAACATTCAGTAAGAACTTAATCTGTTCCATCCATTGTGCCAAACTCTGGGTAAAAAGGAAAGTTAAAAACAAAACAATTCTCTGCCCTCAAAGAGGTTACATTCTAATGGAGGATGCAACATGTAAATAACTAGGTAGGCTTATATGCAGAATAAATAATAGGCAATCTGAGAGAGGAAGACATAGAAACCTTAGGATTTAGAACTGAAATGGACCTAGTCCAACCTTAGGTACAGATAGGTAAAAGGACTTGCCTAAGATCACAGAGTGAGTAAAGAATATAGTCAAGAAAAAGACTCAGGTCTTATTTGCAAACCCTACCACTGATGCCAGCTCACTAGAGATTTTGTAGAAGGAAGAGAAACTCTATTTAGTCTGGAGAACAAAAAACTTGGGGTAGGATATGAGGCACAATTGTTATATTGAAATATTCGAATGGGCTACCTCCACCCAAGGAATTAGATTTGTTTTATTTGTCTCTAAAGAAAGAACTAGGATCATAGGATGAGAGTTACAGGGAGATTACTTATTGCTCAATTTAAGGAGGAAATATCTAATATTTATAGCTATCTAGCAATGTACTAGGATGTCTCACTGGTAGTGAGTTTCACATCATGGCAAATGTGTAGGCTGAGGCTGAATGGATGTATAGTTCAGTGAAAAGAATACTGTCACTGGAATCAGAGTACTTAGGTCTAACCATCTTTGTTTAGTTGTTTGCTACCTTTGTTGCTTTAGGCATTTGGGTTGCTTTTAGGCTCATCTGTAAAGTGAGGGGGTTATATTAGATAGACTATTGAGTTTTCTTCCCTCTCTAGTTCTATGATCCTATCTAGTTAGGTAGGATACAACTTTAGTGGGAGTTCCTCTTTGGACGGGAAATCAGAAGACATGACTTAGAGGAATCCTTCCAACATTGAGATGCTGTGACTTTATTCTGTTAATGAATGAAAAAATGCAACTAAAGTATTTTAACAGCACCTGTTATAACAAATTAAAGTAAGAAGTCCTCTGTCACTTCCATAGTCACTCAGGTTTGGGGGTCAAAAGGCAAAACTATTTTTTTTAGATTCATTAATGTATTTATTTTTAGTTTTCAACATTCACTTCCACAAGATTTTGAATTCCAAATTTTCTCCCCATCTCATCCCTCTTCCAACCCCAAGACAGTTTGCATTCTGAATATCCTTTCCCCTATCTCCCGCCCCCTTATTTTTTTTCCTCTTCTATTTTCCTATAGGGCAGTTGTCTGTATATCTTATTTCCCAGTGAAATTGCATGTGAAAACAGTTTTTAACATTTGTTTTTAAAACTTTGGGTTCCACGTTTTCTCTCTTTCTCCCTCCCCACCCACCCTCATTGAGAGGGCAAGCAACTCGATACAGGTTATACTTATGATGTCATGTAAAACACTTCCATAGTAGTCATGCTATGGAAAACTAACTATATTTCCCTTCATCCTATCCCCTCCCCCGTTTACTCTATTCTCTTTCTTGACCCTGTCCTTTCTCAGAAGTGTTGATTCTGATTACCCCCTCCCCCAATCTGCCCTCCCTTTTATCATCCCCCTGGTCTCCTATCCCCTTCCCCCCTATTTTCCTGTAGGTAAGATAACTTTCCATACCCAATTGAGTGTGCATGTTATTCCCTCCTTAAGCCAAACCCAATGAGAATAAGATTCACTCATTCCCTGTCACCTTCCCCCACTTCCCCTCCACTGTAAAAAGCCTTTTCTTGTCTGTTTTATGTGAGATAATTTACCCCATTCTACCTCTTCCTTTCTCCTTCTCCCAGTATAATCCTCTCACCCTTTAATTTAATTCTCCAGATATCACCCATTCGTCTTCAACTCATTCTGTGCCCTCTATCTATCAATCTATCTATACATATAATTTTTTTCCCTCCAACTACCCTAATACTGACAAAGGTCTCATGAGTTACAAATATCATCTTTCCATGCAGGAATGTAAACAGTTCAACCTTAATAAGTCTCTTATGATTTCTCTTTCCTGTTTACCTCTTCATGCTTCTCTTGAGTCTTGTATTTGAAAGTTGAATTTTCTATTTTGCTCTGGTCTTTTCATCAAGAATGCTTGAGAGTCCTCTATTTCACTCAATGACCATTTTCCCCCGAAGGATTATACTCAGTTTTGCTGGGTGGGTGATTCTTGGCTGTAATCCTAACTCCTTTGTCCTCCAGAATATCATATTCCAAGCCCTGTGGTCCCTTGATATAGAAGCTGCTAAATCCTGTGTTATTCTGATTGTGTTTCCACAATACTTGAGTTGTTTCTTTCTGGCTGCTTGCAATATTTTCTCCTTGACCTGGGAACTCTGAAATTTGGCTACAACATTCCTAGGAGTTTTCCTTTGGGCATCTCTTTCAAGGTGAGATAGGTGGATTCTTTCCATTTCTATTTTGCCCTCTGATTCTAGAATATCAGTGCAGTTTTCCTTGATAATTTCTTGAAAGATGGTGTCTAGGTTCTTTTTTGATAACGGCTTTCAGATAGTCCAATAACTTTTAAATGGTCTCTCCTGGATCTATTTTCCAGGTCAGTTGTTTTTCCAATGAGATATTTCACATTGTCTTCTATTTTTTTTTAACTCTTTTGGTTTTGTTTTACAGTGTCTTGATTTCTCATAAAGTCACTAGCTTCCAATTGCTCCATTCTAATTTTTAAGGAAGTATTTTCTTCAGTGAGCTTTTGGACTTCCTTTTCCATTTGGCCATTTCTGCTTTTGAAGGCATTCTTCTCCTCAATTGCTTTTTGGATGTCTTTTGCCATTTCGGTTAGGCTGTTTTTTAAGGTGTTATTATCTTCAATATTTTTTGGGGGTCTCCTTTAGCAAGCTGTTGACTAGTTTTTCGTGATTTTCTTGCATCACTATCATTTTTCTTCCCTGTTTTTCTTCTACTTCTCTTACTTGCTTCTCAAATCCTTTTTAAGCTCTTCCATGGCATGGGACTGATTCATATTTTTCTTAGAGGCTTTGGATGTAGGAGCTTTGACTTTATTGTCTTCTTCTGCTTGTATGTTTTGATCTTCTTTGTTACAAAAGAAAAATTCTATGGTGGGACTTTTTTGCATGGTTTGCTCATGATCCCAGCCAATTATTTCAGTTTTAAAATCTTTGTTAAGGTAAGGCTATGCTTCCAGTGTGGAGAATGTACTGTCCCAAGCTTTGAGGGATTTGTGCAGCTATTTTCAGAGATACTTCTAGGGACCTGTAAGTTTTCAGTTCTTCCAAGGTAGTATGATCAAGGGAGATGTGTTTACTCCTTGCCTGGGCTCTGTTCTATGAGTGAGCACAAGCACTCTTTTCTGCCTTGGAACTGTGAAGAGGATTCCCTCTTCATCGCCATCACAAGCTCCACCATACCAGCATTCTTCCTTCCCCCAGGATAACTGCCCAAAACTGTGACCCACATCCAAGAACAGGCAAAGCATGAGAATCCGGTCTCAGCACCAGCAAAGAGATTCCTGCAATCCCCCTCTGATCAGCCACTTGATTCCTCCTCAGTCTGTGGGCAGAGAGTTCCAGAAGTAGCCGCTGCCCCAGGGCTGCACCGGAAGTTGGTCTGGGACAGAGCTACTCTCTCACTGTGGTCACAGACTTTTTCTGCTGACTTCTAAGTTGTCTTTGGCATTTGTGGATTGAGAAGTCTGGCAACTGCCACAGCTGCCTGTGATTCAGTCCCCTGAGGCCTGCTCCAGGTTTGCTGAGGTCTGATCTTTGCCTGCGCGCCTATTCTGAACTGCCTTTCTCTCCTAGCCCAGCGAGATAGACCTTTCCAAACAACCATCCAGGTTGTGTTGGGCTGGAAATTTGCTTTACTCTGTCTTTTTGTGGGTTCTGCTGCTCTAGAATTTGTTTAGAGCCATTTTTACAGGTATTTGGAGGGGTTTGGGGGACAGCTCAAGCAAGTCACTGCTTTTACTCTGCCATCTTGTCTCTGCCCCACAAAAAAGGTTTTGAAGAAACAAATAACCCTCCACTGCAGTAATGGAGATGATGGATATAGCTTTGGCTGATATATACATTCATATGTTGTGAGTTTTAACTTTTGTGCCAAAATTAGAGCAGCAACAGCTACAACAGCAAAAGCACATTGAAAATATCCTGACTGCCCACACTGGCTCACCTTTTACAAAGGGTGAGGGGAGGGGGGAAGATCATATTTCAACAATCAAGAATCATTCAGATTGAGAATGAAGTCTAATATATTTTGGAGCCTGTATTGTATATAGTGGCCAGACCAACATTTTTATGTTTTAATTATTGATAATTTTGATAGAAGGATGTCAGATACTAGGGCTTAAGCAAAAAAGAAATGGGAGAATTGGAAAGTTGTCCCAGTGAAATTCTGGTGACTAGAAGAAATCTGAGCCAAAGTTTCTGAATAATTTCAGATTTTTACCTTCAAGTTCAGTTGCTACTGTGCGGGTCTGACCCGAGCAAAATGATGAATTTGGCAAAATTTGCCTTTGACTTCCTGATTCTCCCTGTTCTCTTTCCTTATACCTTTTAACATTATGCCCTATTCCCATTGCTACTGAAAGAAGAATAATTGTATGCTTGAGTGAAAGGCCTTTCATCTGATTACTGCCAGTATTATGAACAAGTAGTCATCACTTGTTCATGAAGCTGGCAATAGCTGGAGTAAACGTGGCTAGGAAACTGGATCCTGGGAATAGAAGATGAAGTATATGGAGCATAAAACATGGACAGAGAGTTAGTCTTATAGTCTGAATGATTGAGTTGATAACAAAGAGTCATGGTAGAAAAATAAGAGATAGGTCCCTTTCTTTCATTATATGTCTTGAAGCAAAGAGTGGATGACTATTAGATACAATGTGCATCAGACTCTTGTTCAATTTAGAATTGGATTAGGTGATCAATGAGTCCCTTCAAAGGCAGGGAGGTGGCACAGTGAATAGAGTAATGGGTCTGGAGTAAGGAAGATTTAAGTTCAAATTCAACCTTAGATACCCACAAGCTAGTTGACCCCTTGCCAAGTTACCTTGTCTTTCTGCCTGCCTCAGGTTCCTCACCAATAAAATGGGAATAATAATAGCATCAACCTCCCAGGGTCCTTGTGAGGATTAAATGAGACAAGATTTGGAAATCCCTTAGCCTAGTGCCTGATGTTTGATAAATGCTTCCTTCCTTCCAACTCTAAAAAATTAAAGATTCAGTAATATCTAGCAATATTATGACATATCCCTCTCTACCCACCTGATCCCTTCTCACTCTGTATTTCTTGTTACTTTTACAATACTCCCATTCATGATGGACTCCTGTCATAGATGATATCTTTATGGTAGCACTAATCTTGAATTTAGTGTGATTTTATTTCTTTTCATTGACACCATTCACATGGATATTCTGAGGTTGTTGTGAAGAGAATCCTTCTTAACGCATAAAGCACATCAAGAGTGGAAAGAACATGAATTTTGGAGTCAAAGGTCCAGGATTTGAATCCTGCTTCTTTCACTTACTACCTGTGTGACCTTGAGTAAGCCACATACCTTCTCCGTGCTTCAGTTTCTTTATCTCTAGTATCAGGTGGTTAAATGGCCTCTAAATCCTTCCCAGATCTAAGGACTTACTATGTACTATAAGCTGGGGATACAGGTACAAGAACTACTACTCACAAAGAGTTTACATTCTAATAGGGGAGTAAACAAGTATTTCTAAACCTATAGCATAAATATAAAGTGAATAAATATACACACACAAAATAGTTGAATATTTATGTAGGGAGGGTATTAGCAATTGGGTGTATCAGGAATGGCTTCATGTATAAGATGGTGCTTAAGCTAGGCTGTAAAGGGAGAGATGGACACCATGGGAGAGATTGAGAGGGAGTGCATCCCAAGCATGTGGAGTAACCAGTGCAAAAGTATGGAGACAGAGGATAGGAAGTCATATGTGAAGAACAGAGAGGTCAATTTGGCTTGACTGCACAGAGTGGATGGGAGATTAATATTCACTGAGGCTGGAAAGATAAGTCACTGTGACATGCATAGGACTTTAAAAGCTAAACATAGGAGTTTATGTTTTGTCCTAGAGACAACGATAGGGACCCACTAGAGCTGAATGAACAGGGAGCCACATGGTCAGAATTATGTTTAACTAAAATTACTTTGGTGGCAGCTTGTAGTTTGGACTGGAGTTGTGAGAGACAAAGCAAGGAGACTAAGTAGGAGGTTATTGAAATAAGCTAGGCTAAAGGTGATGAGGACTGGAATTAGTGAATGAAAAAATATATTTATAAGTTCTTTGTACAAAGCACTGGAAACACAAATAGAAAAAAGAAAACAAAGACAATTTCTGTCCTCTAGAAACCCATATTCAAGTTGGAAAAACACACATAAGGATTTAGCTGCAAAGCAGATGGGAAGGTCCCATGGACTTTTGGATACAGCTGCAAAGCAGATGATAAAGTACGTTCTTTAATGTTGCTTCCACTGATAATGTCATATTTGTTTCTGATGTCAAACCATGTGACAGTGCCAAATTGAGATACAGAACTTTCTTTCCTGTGTCTTCAACAGGTGTGGTTGCTAAGGAGGCCAGGGGCTGCAGAATTAGCTAATACAGTTGCCAGGTTGCGTTTCCACAGGAACTGCTTCCCTGGATGATGGCTGTGGGGACTGGAATGGAAGAAGTCCAAATGATCTGGTGAGGGATGGATTGTTCCTAGGAATGTTGGGTTTACATGCCTATTGGTGGTAGTTGCGGGGATTGATGTTGGTGGTAATGATGAGGAAAGGAGGCCCTTTCTCCATGGTGACCACTCCCCTCCATGTAGTAGTAGGAGACAGGTCAGAAGAAGGCTGATGGTCTAGAGACCACTGCTATTGATGGACTTTCTTTAAGTTAATTCATTTGTGTCTTTATAATATTTTATTGATAATTTTCTCTTATTTTCTAGATATGTTCCTGTACACCCCAACCTCATCCAATTAATGAACAAAAAAAATGAGGTCCATTCCACCAATGCAGCAAGTTAATCTGGGACATATACAACATTCCTTCCCCATAGTATCCCACCTACCTAATGAAATAATTGAAGTGTATTTTGTCATCTCTTCACTGGGGACAAGATTGGTTATGATAATTAAAAAAAACCATTCAATTTAATTATATGGTTCTTTTTGTTTACAATATTTTATTCAAGTAGTATATTGTTTTCCATGTCTGTTTATAGAGACAATTATGTGACAGTTTTTTATAGAGTGCTAAATCTGTCATCAGGAAGACCTAGGTTCAAATTCAGATTCAGGCACTTATTAGGTATATAACCTTGGGCAAATCACTTTACCTCTTTCTGGCTCCGTTTTCTCATCAGTAAAATGGGGATAATAATAGCACCCACTTCCTAGAGTTGTTGTGAGAATAAAATGAGATAGAATTTTCAAGCTGCTTCACAAACCTTAAAATGCTATACAAATGCTAGCTATTATTATTTTATTGCACATCAGTTTCAATAGCTATACCTATGTTTCTCTGATCTCTCACATATTTTTCCTAGAAAGCAACATTCACATATTTTGCTACCAAAAACATGTTATTATGTATATTTTAGAACATACAAGGTATTTGGCACATATGAGACATATACTTTTGAGGCATATGCCCAGAAATTATAGCTCTGAAGAACAACAAGGTTGCACAGTGGATAGAGCATTGGAGTCAGGAAAACCTGAGTTCAAATACAACCTCAGATACTGGCTGTGTTACATTGGGCAAGTCACTTAACCTTGTTTAACTCAGTTTCCTCATCTATAAAATGAACTAGATAAAGAAATGGCAAACCACTCTGGGATTTTTGCCAGGAAAACACCAAATGGAGTCACAAAGAGTTGGACATAACTAAAGCAATTGGACCACAATGTATATCTGAAGAATTTAGTCACTTTTTCCTCATAATTAATAATAATTTCCTTAGTAGCAGGACCAATTCACAAATTTATCAACTGTATATTTTACTATTTTCCCACAGCCTCGCCAAATCTGACTATATTTGCTTTTTGTCATATTAGCCAATTTGCTACATATGAGGTGAAAGCTAGGGGTTAGTTTGCATTTATCCTATAATGAGTGATTTGGAGCAATCATTTAAGTGGTTGTTAATAATTTGGAACTCTTCTTTTAAGAACAGTTTCCTTATATGTGTTGACCTTTCATCTTTTGGGGAAATATTACTGATTTAAAAAAAAAATTCCTATTTCCTAAATTATGATATACAGCCAGAAAAGGCAGCCCACTTAATAAGTCTATCAGGACATATGTCTTTGAAAGGCACTGAAAATCAACAATACAACACTGTACTGGGCTAGTGAGTTGGGGCCCCAGTTGAGTAGGAGGAGGAGATCAGGATAGATTGCACTTGAATTATTTCAGTGTCCTTAAGTGATCCTAAGCTGCTAGCTGTCTTCAAAGCCCATCTGTTTAAATGCCGATATTCTCCCAATAATTTTATATGCCTGAAAATAACATAATGCCATGCTCCCAGAAGAAAAAAACAGAAGTGACCCAAAAAACATACAAAGTATGTAGTAGATATAAAATGTGTGCAATATTTTACCAGCAATGATTTAAGAACAGAAATTAGAGTAGAAAAATTCAGTGAGGAAAAGACTGGAAAAGAAAGCAATGGGTCATAAAGAAGAACTGATGAAAACTCTGAATGCTACACTGATATCCATGCAATATTAAAGTAGTTAGAGGAAGAGCTCTGTTTTGTTGAGTACAATCTCTGTGGAAGATTGGTACAAAGACATGGACAAATATTGTAAAGAAATGAGTAAGGTGTTTAGTAGCTATCACAACAAAGATGTTCAATACATCATAGGATAGAATTTTTGATGAATCAGATCTATCTCAGGTTACCTCTAATTATCTTATTTTAAGAGCCATGTGGGTAGAATAGTATCTGGACTTGGAGTCAGAAAGGTGAGTTTGAAAAGTGACTCAAAAAATAGAGTGGTTGTGTGATTATTTTTGGTCAAGTCACTTGACCTCTGTCTCCTAGAGTTCCCTCATTTGTAAATAAAAGTGAAAATCATGTAAGTGGAAAGCATGCTGAATCTGGGATCAGAAAAAAAAAAAGAGATTTGAATCCCAGGTCTCCCACTAACTGCCTATGTGACCTTGGCAAGTTATTTAACCTCTGTAGGACTCAGTTCCTCAACTATAAAACGAAAGTGTTGGACCAGATGGTCTCATATAGTCCTAAAACTATTATCCTATAGACTTTACCCTTCCTCTTTCAAATGTAAAATGGAGATAATAATAGCACATACTTCACATGGGTTGTCATGAGGATCAAATGAGGTAATATTTGTAAGAAATACTTAGTACAGCGCGAGGCACATAGTAGGCACTATATAAATTATTAGCTCTCTTTTCCCTGTTACTATTGAAGCCACTACTATCCTTCTAGTTATCTAAGTTCCCAGTTTCAGTCAACAGTGACTCTACCACCCCACACTCCTCATACCTGATCAGTTGCCAAGCCATCAACCTTCTTTTGTAATATATTTTCTTCCATTCATTTTTCTCCATTCATAGAGCCTTCTCCCTGGTTAAGCCCTCCATCATCTCTTGTCTGTATTGCCATTGTAGAGTCCTACATGGTCTCCCTACATCCCTCTCCTCTCCAATTTATCATGTCCAGAGCCTTTAAATTGACTTTTAGAATTGTGAGAAAGAACTCATTTGGACTCAGGAGGGACGAAGTTAAAAGCCCAGTTTATTACACAGTTGCAACCACAGGTGTCTGGACTAAGACACATTGTACCAAAGCCAGTGTTCACTATTTATCCCAATTCCCTGCCACAAAGTCCCTCCTTTGTTTCCTCATTGGCTGAGTACCCCGGAGTGTATAACTTTCTGGTATGCCTATTACACATCTACCCCTTGATATGTCTTTCGTCCTTCTACATACATCGCATGTTCAGAAAATAGAGTCTTAGCTCCACCTGAAAGTGGAAAAGTTAGTATTCATGAGCCTATTAAGTATGTACACTCTAAGCAAAGCTTAACCTTCGTCCTAATTACTGACTTCTAACAGCAAAACAAAATAAGACCGCCTGTATCCCATTTTACTTGGTTACTTTTCTAGTTGTTGTTTCAATTTAATGGAAACAAACATTTTCATTATATCTCTCACTAAAGTATGGGTCTCACTACTTTCTCTGATGCCCTACTCCAGCATCTCTTAGGGGCTCCTCTTTATTCACTTCAGACTAAGAAAGGAAACCTACCATAGGCAAAGGACTGTTCTAAGTGCTTTACAAATATTATCTCATTAGATCTTCACAACACTGTCAGGTAGGTGCTATTATTATCCCCATTTTAGAGCTAAAGAAACAGAAGCAAATTTAAGTGAAGTGCCTTGGGCAGAATCACAGAGCTAGTAAGCGACTAAGACTGGATTGAACTCATCTTCCCTACTCCAGCTGCCTCTAGAGTAAGAAATACATTCCTCTGGTTTTTAAAGCCCTTTACAAACTTACTGTAGCCTATCTTTCCGGGCTTATGGAACATTTCCTTTCATGCATTCTCTGTTCTACTCATATAGGTCTATTTGCTGTTCTCTGTACATGCTAATCCATCTCATATCATTTTTGCAGAGGCCATTCCTCCTACTTGGAATGCCTACCATCCTCAATACTTAGGATCCCTAGGTTTCTTCAAAGCTTCTTCAACTCTAGTGTCTTGCCTCTCTTAATCCTTCCAATTACTAGAGCAATCACTTCAGAAATTACTTTGTGTCTTCTTTATATGTAATTTGTATGTAATTTTCTGGGTACATACTGTTTTCTTAAAAAATAAAGTAAGCTTTCCAAGAACAGGGAGTGTTTCATCTTTGTCTTGTTATCCGCAGGGGCCTTTGGTAGCACAAGAATGCTACCAGTAGTGTTTTCCCATAGCTGGGTGCCTGATGCATAATAGGTAATTAATTAATACTTGTTGAATGAATGAATCAATAAGGCAATTGCCCTGGGATTCCATCTCCTCACTTAAGGGCAAGGATTCTTAACCAGTATTTGGTGTGTCAAATACCTCCACTACCTGCACACCTACACTAGTCATTACAAAAGCTTGTTGTGAGTAGATCATATTGCAAACCTTTAATGTTTTGAATCAATCAGTCGATAAAAGGCCCAATCAACAATCATTTATTAAGCACCTATTCTGTACTAGGCTGTGGTGATACAAAACAAAACTGAAATTATACCTTCTCAAATAGTTTTACATTCTTTCAGGGGAGACAAAATGTATATAGGCAGATCCCACAACATAACAAAATAAAGACAATGCATTAATAATAATAATTTGGTTAAGGTACTAGCAAATGTGGCAATCTCAAAGGCTTTCTCACCATTGACATAATGATGAAGAATCCAGAACCGCATTCATTTGTTAATGACATATCAGGCTTAACTTTAATGTAATCCTTAAAGAATTAGGTGAATGCATTGTTACTCTTTTTTCTGTTTGCCCTTGAAATTTACACCTTTCAATGATTCTAATAGTCTAGTTCATATTGTATTCATTTGTATCCTTTTCTTATTCTACTTGCTAGAATGTAAGTTCCATGAGGACAAAGCCAATATCTTATTCCTTTTCATATAGATCTTAGCAATAAGCATAAACTTTGCACATAATAAATGTTTCAAAACTATTTATTCAATTCATTTAAATCACATTCAAATAGAGCTTTCTAGCTCAAGGATCTGAACATCATACCTTCCTGGAGGAATACAGCACTATTCAGTACTTCAAAAGAATAGAGAATAAGTCTTATGTGCATTCCCTCCACTCATGTACAGTTGTCCCTTCCATGTTGCAGTGGGGTTAGGGGCGCAGCACCTCCAGGATCTGGAAAACCCATGTAATATGTTTTGGCCCTTCAAGTCTGAATTATTGTGGTATTAAAAGATAAAATATGTTAATATTATCTAATACTATACATGTACTATACTATTTATGTATATATCATACTATATGTATACTATACATATATAATACTACACATATTTTACGTATTTCTAAACTTTTTCTGTGTCATCTGCTGGCCTTTGCATGTCCTCTGCAACTTCTGCAAAATTCCCCCCACATTCCCATTTAATTTCTTATGCCAACCCACAATATATAGAAACTGTGATGTGGAAAGTCACAACGTGGAAGGGATCATTGTAGACTGAATGGACTGCCATGCTTAAAAGTCAAAACTTCATAATTAACAGTGGCCAAAAAAAAAATTACTAATTGGGCAAGTCTTTGGTGATAGGTGTCTCTGAACTAGGATTAAGTGGACCTCAGAAAGCAAATCCTGCTAGGATTGTACTTGCCTTTCTAGTTTGTTAGATCCTTATGGTGTTTATGCTTTGATAGCACCGTTTTAGAAAACTCAGAACCCAGGGTGCACCGCCATGCTAAGATGAAACATCAGAGTAGGAACATAGTTGAGGAAGACCAATGCTTTAATAGATTTACAATCTCATTGATTCAGGTACTCCTTCCAGCTGAGCATGATTCTTATCCATGTCCTACTATCTCACTGTTTTTATTTTTGTTGTTCATCCTTCATTTTCAAAGAGGACCAATGATGTAACAGGGTGATGTCTTCATTTGTGTGTGATTATAAGTCTTCCATAAAAGATCTTTCAAAGTACAATTAAAATCTTCTGGTTTCCAATATATAATTGGTCAAGGGATATGAACAGTTCTCAAAAGTATTGCAACTATATATATATATATATATATAGTATTAATAACTATATGAAATTATCTTCCAAATGACTAATAAGAGAAATGCAACTGAAAACATTCCCTGATACCCCCAAAATTGGCAAAGATGATAAAAGATGGGAAGAGGTGATGTTTGAGTGGTCATAGGAAGATAGGTATACTAGTGCATTTTGGGTGAAACTGTAAATCAGTGCAATCATTCTGGAAAGCAAATCAGAAATATGTAAAAAAAGAAAAGTGAATAAACTGTCATAGGCTTTGACCCAAAGATTCCATTACTAGGCTTTTACCCCAAGGAGTTCACTGATTTTCTTAAGAAAATTCCCATATATGCCTAAATATTTACAGCAGCACTTGTGTGTGTGTGTGTGTGTGTGTGTGCATGTACATGATAGCCAATAACTGGAAATAAGGTACATGCCTATCAGTTGAGGAATGGCTAAACAAATCGTTTCTAATATAATTAATACAGAGAAGTATGGAAACACACACATATACATTTATATATGTATATATAAAATATATGCATATATATATATATGAAATGATTCAAAGTGAAGTAAACAGAGCCAAGAAAATAATATACTTAATGACTACAACAATGTAAACAGAAAGATCAACAACAAAAAGCAAAAATGAATATCTCAACATTATAAAGTAAAAGTATGACTAGAGAAAAGAAATGTAAGAAGACACAATTGCCCCATCTCTTTGCAAAAGTGGTATGTTTACCACATGGCATGTATTGCACATATTTTGAGATTTTTTCAATGCATAGATTAGCAATGCTGTTTTTTTCTGTTCTTTTTCTTATTTTCTTGATAAAAATTCCATTTGTTATATGGCATGCTCCTCTGGGAGGGAGAGGGTGAGAGATAATAGTGGGGGAAATGATGTTGATGTAAAAAATCAATAAAAATGTTTAAATTCTTAGTAAAATATCTATGCATATATGTATATAATCAATGCAAAACTTGGGCTGTTCATTTGTTTTCCCTCATTTTCACTACATGCCTTGTGAAACTTTTAAAATCCAACATATTCTTGAGAATGTCATTATCACTATTTTGTAATGCAAATTTTCATTTGTCAGGTACCCCAGTCAATTTTTATACAACACACAACTCTGCACTGCCCTTTGGATCACCTACAGTTGTGATTCTAATGAGATCATGCTTCCATATATTCCCAGTCATATAACATCAGTGGGGAAGAATTGATAAGAATAATAACAACATGCATAAATATAGTTGTATAGTGATTTAGAGTTTATGTGCATTTTCACTACCATTATACCATTTGATCATTACAACAACCTTATGAGGTAGGCAAAGCTAGGATTTATTGTCTCCATTATACAAATGAGGGAATTAAGGATCAAATATATTAGGCAATTTTCACAAGGTCATAAAAGTACAATGGTGTGTGGATTACTTGGGACAAGCAATAATTTTGAAAGGGTTTCATTTTGTGAGGGCAATGGTCATGCATGTGTGCTTCTACTAACTCTAGGCTGACTAAAATGTCTGCCTTGACCAAGATGAAAGTTGATTGAGCTGATTTCAGGAGCTTTATTTCATTGTCTCAGGTGAAGACTGGTTTCTATGTCATACAGCCATGTTTCATTACTCTCTTTTGTTGTGTTTTTTAACTGTATGGTTTTTAAGAATGAACATAACACCAAAAAAAATGCAGATGTTGTAACTCTTAAAGAGAAGCCTTAAAGGACTGCCAGAGATATTGAAGTAGTTGTTAGTATAAGGATTATTCATGTCTACAATTAAACAGGATTAATCACAATGCCAAATGAAGTTAAACAAGTAATTTCAGTAAAAGATGGTCACATCATATTTCATAGTCCTTCGTTTCAAGATGTAAACAAGATGTTTCATTTGTTGTATGTCAGGTCATTCACATTTTGTCATGCTTCTCTGACTTAACAGGTATCATTTTATTAAATAATACTATTTTATATTATACATATACACACTTGCTTACATATGTATGCATGCATGTAATCTATACATATATGTGTGTATATGTGGATTGTGTATTAAATAAATTCTGTAAAAGTAAATAAACTTAGTTGAATGTATATATATACACACACATATAATGTGTATATATATATACACACATATAATGTGTATATATATATATACACATACACATGCAATACATATATACATATACACTCCCTATGCATATATGTATTGTATGTGTGTATATGTATACATGCATGTATATATACATAAATGTGTATGTGTGTGTGTGTATACAAAATCACCTATGGAGTTCCAAAATAACATGTTCTTTCACATTTAAGTTTTGTAGAAGGTGAGACTTGCATGGCAACAGTTAAGAAGCAAGCTTGAATGATGCTGTATTACCTGACTAGGTTTATAGTAGTCGGCAGCACTTACAGATATCGCTCTTCTGAGATCCAACTTTTCTTGCTCTTTCTCCATTTCTTTCCTGGTTTGATGAAATCTTTCAATCAGTATTTTTTTGCTCTTGTGGTCAAAGAATCCTGAAACCAGCATTGTCCTCTGCCTCTGTCTCTTTGCTCTTTCAACCATTACTCCTAGTTTTTTCCTCTGGAGTCAAACCAAGGAATTCAAATCCCTCATCCACATTTTAACCTTCAAATATTAACATGTATCTCATCCTCTCTTTTTTCTCCAGACTAAATAGTCCTGCTTTATTCAAACAAACCTCACATGGCATGAACTTGAGCTCAGGGTACTCTCTAACTTAACAATGTATTTTGTAAAATGTGGTTCACCAAAGTGGAACTTAATGCTCCATGTATAGCTTGACCAGGCAGCAGGGAGCAGTACAGTCCCCACTTTATTTTCAAATGCAATATCTATTGTTGTAGTCAGTTTGCATTGGCTCTTTTGTCTACCATTTCACATGATTGATGCATTTTGAGTTTTTACCAGATCAGTTTAGATAAACTGCTATTCAGTCATGCCTCCTATATCTTATATCTGGTAAATTGATTTTTTAAACCCAAGTTTAAGACTTTATATTTATCTTTAATAAATTACATCTTAATAAATTCATTGTAATGTTCTAACTTGTCATGATCTTTTTGAATCCTACCTTTGTTATCTATTTTGTTTGCTATCTCTCATATTTAGGCAGAGATAATGATCAATACATCAACAGAAAATAATTAAGGAACTAGTCAGCCAGGCAATAAATACTTATTAACCATCAACTTTGTGCCAGGCAATTGCTAAGTGCTAGAGAATAGGAAATAACTATGAAATATGAATAAACAAAAATATGGAAGAAAAAATAACAATGAAAGATTGTTACCAGCTTCAAGGAGATTATAATCTAATGGAAGAAAATAGTACACAAAAGTGAGCTGAAAAGCGGGGAGGTAGAGAAGGTACCTGGTATGGAGGTATTATGAAATCCAGTTCAAAGAACTGCAGCAGGGTAGAAAATAGATGGCTGGCCTTGGAGCCCTGTCTAAATGAAGGCTTTGGGAGGCATTCTCTGCTCTGCCCTCCAGTCAGAGGGGCAAAGGGTATTGAGAATACTGATGAGGAGTGAGTACCAAGGCTGATGTGATCTCCCAGGATGATGTTTCCTAATAATGAGGTTCCTAGGGGCAAGATGGAGTCCATTCCAAAGCAGTGCAGCCAGGTGGAAAACAAGGAAAGACCATATGTAAGACATGGATCTTGCCTACATGTATTTACACTTACATTTTTCTATTTACATTTACAATGTTCTTTACATTTGAAATGAGGAAATTGAGGCTCAGAGACGTTGAATGAATTGCTGAAGATCATGGAGCTACTAGTAGAGTTACGACTCATGCCTGAATCTTTTACCACAAAGTCTAGCACTTCTAAACTCCATTTGCAATTTAGTAAGAGCAAAAAATGTCAAAGAATAGCTCAAATGAGAGATAGATAGATAGAGATAGACAAATTAGAGATAGATCGATAAATAAACAAATAGTTGTTGTTCATTTGTTTCAGTTATATCTGACTTTTTGTAACCCCATTTGGGGTTTTCTTGGCGAAGATACCGGAGTGGTTTGCCATTTTCTTCTCTGGCTCATTTTAGAGGTGAG
Source organism: Vombatus ursinus (assembly GCF_900497805.2). Taxonomy (NCBI): domain Eukaryota; kingdom Metazoa; phylum Chordata; class Mammalia; order Diprotodontia; family Vombatidae; genus Vombatus; species Vombatus ursinus. The sequence continues at coordinate 10,585,587 of NW_020945014.1, read as the reverse complement.
GAACTGAGGCAAACAATGTTGAGTGACTTTCCCAGGATCACCCAGCTATTAAGTTTCTGAGGTCAGATTTGTACTCAGGAAAATAAGTCTTCTTCACTTCAGGCCACATACTCTATCCACTGTGCCACTTAGTTGCCCTCAATAATTTATATATGTATTTATATGCAGACACAGACATGTGCACAAATACACATATTTATATATATACATATATACATACACACACACACACAAATATATCAGTTATATGAGAGGATAACCCTATTCAAGGTCAGAGGGAGGTAAAAAATCAAAGGAGGAATCTTGGATAATTGGTGTTTGCACTAAATTTTGAAGTATGGTTAGGATTTCATAGACCAGGATTATGATTGGCAGGGGGTGGGGGAATAGATGGATTTAGACAACTCAAAAAATATGAGCCAAGGGTGGCATATAGAATTATAGGAGTTTAGATCAGGATCACTAGCATGACTCCTTCATTTTGCAGAGGTAAAAAGAGGCCCTGGAGAGATTATGTGACATCAACATCACTCAAGGTTCCCGGTTCTTTCTATTGTGCTATGTTGCATAGAAATGAATGAGTAAAGTTGTATGATACAGGAGATTGGCTGGATTTCAAAATCACGTAAAAGAGGTTTGGAATGGAACATTTCCTTTTTCTTCAAATAAATCTGAATTTGTTTTCATGAATTTAGCTTCACTGTTTTTTCCCTAACCTGTACTGAAGGAAGAAGAGTGGTCAATTTTGCCAGATGGGAATCTAGCAATAATACACAAACCTCCTCCCTGGGGACTGCTCTGTAAAGACATCACGAGGGAGCCTCAATGACTCTTGCAAACGGTCCATCAAATTCACAGCCTCCTCATGACAGAACAAAAGGATTATATGCACATCAGGTGATGGGATTTGTTCTTTTGCAGCAACCCCTTCTTCTAGCAATGAAATCTAAAGAAAGATCTTGCTAAGAGGCTGACATTCTTTTGACTTACCCCTTCCCTGACCTTCCTTTCCAGAGGCAACTCAGATGAAATCATTTTGGAAACAGTATTAGACATCATTAGTCTCTCACCCTTCCTGCCACATTTCAAATATAGTGAACCTTAATCTTGGTTACCATTATCAGCTTCATAAAAAGTTCTGAATCTCCCAAAGTGGACACATGAGAATTTGGCAGTCATCAAATTAGTTCTGTACAAGAAGCAGCTTGAGAAGTCTCCTGGGTTTCTACTCTTAACTTTGACCTTAAGACTCCACTTCCTGAGCGAGGAAAGAGTTTAAGAATGAAAAATCTAGAGACCTCTAGGCTGTAGCTCCATGTTATAAAGAAGTTTCTCTTCTTTGTCTTCCTCTTCTCCATCTCCATTATCTCACTAAGTTTTCATAGGTCTTTCTGACCTATATCTTCATATATATATGAAGATATAGAGTATATCTTCAAAGTTAACTGGTGAACTAGAAAAGTGTAGACCATTGCAAATTGGTTCATTGTGCCAGGAGAAATAATGACTAAACTAGAATCCTGCCCAGTGAAGCCTGAGTAGAGGTGAGATGAGGATATCTTGGGCAGTGGAGACACACAGGCACATTTTGGGGTCTCTTTGAACATATGAAATGTTTTATTTTTGTCTTTATCTCCAAGGGCAGAACATAGTGCTTTGCATATGCAGGATTTTCAGATGCTTGTTGAATGGATGAATGAGAGGTAGGAATTAGGAGGGTAGCAAGAAAATCATTTTGAGCTATTCATTGGAGGTCCTTCTTTCCAGTAAAATCTCGTGCCAATGCTAAACTGTCACTGGCCTGTATAAGATGGTAGAGGCTCTGATAGATTCTACCAACGATAGATCCTATCAAGCAGCAATGACCCCTGTGAGTATGGGCAGCAATGGAGTATGTTCTTGTCCTTTGAAATCCATTCTACTTGGATGAAGAAAGCTTATCACTAGATTGATCCTCAAGCGATGATTAGGAGGGGTAGGAGCACAAAGCATATACAACTATCTTAAAAGGCATAGAGGATAGTCTGATTTGTGTCAATGAAGGGTATTGCCATACCGTTCAAGTTATGAGTCTTAGAAATATTAGAGTAAGAAGCAATGTGATGTAGCAAAAAAGGAAAGTTGGATTAATGTTGGGAGATCCCTGTGTACAAATTTCACCTTTATCTTTGTTTTGAGACCTTAACCCGGGGGTGGGGAACCTGCAGCATCAAGGCCATATGTGGCCTTCTAGGTCCTCAAATGTGGCTCTTTTACTGAATCCAAAGTTCACAGAACAAATCCCCTTAATAAAAGGATTTGTTTTGTAAAACTTGGACTCAGTCAAAAGGCTGCACCCAAGGAACTAGAAGGCCACATGTGGTCTCAAGGCCACATGTGGTCTCAAGGCCACAGGTTCCCCAGCCTTGACTTAACCATTTTTTACTTCCTTATTTGTAAAATAGAGGTGATTTAATTTACATATAAGATAATTTACATTTCACTTGAAGATTTATTATGAACTTTATATACATTGTTGCATCTTATACTCACTATAATCTGTAAGGTAGGTGCTCTTATTGTGTTTATTTTCTTGGATGAGGAAATTCAAGCTCAGATAAGTTATGTGATAGAGGTACATATCTCTAATACCTGCCTTAGAGAGTTGTTTTGGAAGTCAAATGAGATAATGTATGTAAAATGTTTTGCAAACCTTAAAGATCTATACAAATGTCAACTATCATTAGTAATGAGTGGAGATCACAAACCACAAATGTTAACCTTGTTAATTTTCTTTGGGAAACTAGGTCTTGTGGTCACCTGAGGAGACCTTAAACTAATCAAGTGCTGCTAATTTGTTTTCCTGTATCCCTGTTCTGGGCAGTAAGGTGTCACAGTGGATCGAGCACTTGGCTTTGAATCAGGAAGAGCTATCTTCATGAGTTCAAATCTGTTTTTAGACCCTTAGTAGTTGTGTGATCCCGAGCAAGTCCCTTAGCCCTGTTTGCCTCACCGCCTTATCTGTAGAGTGAGCTGGAGAAGGAAATAGCTAAACCACACCAGTATTTTTGCCAAGAAAACCCCAAAAGGGAACACCAGCAACCACCCCTATGTTGACTCTGCTAATCAGCACTAACATGGGTTAGCATATTTCTGTGCACATCTAACTCCTCATCCTCCTAAGAAACAAGAGACATAGCAAATAAGGTCCACTAATTGTGACCATGTAAATTGCAGAATGGCATTGAGGCAATAATGCAGAAGGAAATTCAATCATAGAATCTCCAGGATCTGTTATGACAGGTCCTCTAGTCTAGCTTGCAGTTGCACAAAAAATCCCTTTACAATAAAACCATCAAATGGTCCTATGTCTTCTGCTGGGGGAGCACACTACCTCCCAAGGTAACCCATTCTCTATTTGAGGATAGCATTAATTGCTATAAATTTGTTGTTGCTGTTGTCACCTAGGTCATGTGAATGTGTGTTTTCTCATTTCTCTTTTGTTACATTGAACTTATATCTTTTTGTAGCTTCTAGACATTGTTTTTAACTCTGCCAACTGGAGACAAATAGAAAAAAAATATTTTACCTCTCTTCTGTATGTTAGTCTTTCAAATCCTAGAAAACTATGAGCACGACATCTTCTAAGTTTTCTCTTGTCATCTCAGGTATTTTTTTTCAGTGTGTCTTCAGATGGTACACGTCTTCTTCCTTTGAGCATGTGCCAACTTATTAATGTCCTTTCTAAATATGGCTTCCAGGAATGAACAGTGCTTGAGCTGTGGTCTGTCCAGAGATAAAGGATAGCAGAGCATCCCCTGCTTCATTCTGGAGACTGTCTACAATCACCCAGAGCAGAGCTTCTTAAACGGTGGGTCATGACTGCATATGGGGTTGCAAAAAATTTGTCAACAGTAAGAGGCTTCTGAATGTATAACAACCAAAAATTAATTAAAAAATCAAACATGTAGTGAATCTGAGGTGTTTCTGGCACCAATTGCCTACCTTGTTTCCCTCAACTTTGCTGCAGTGGACATTGTATTGTGCATGCCCTCAGGCCATGCAACACCAAGGAAGGTCACCAGAGGAAAAAGCCCTGATGTACAGAAGGGTTTCTTAACCTTGCTTGTGTCCTAGACCCCTTTGGCAGCCTTAAAAAGTCAGGCTAATCGCTTCTCAGAATAATGTTTTTTAAAGTCATAAAATACATAGGATTACAAATGAAATCAATCATGCTGCAATACATTAATAACTTTTTTTTTAAAATAACAAGTTCATAGACCAGTGTGAGAGCTCCTTTCAAGGGCCTCCAAAAAGATATATAAATATCACACCATCTTCATATACCACAATCCACTGTATTATTTCTTGAAATGGCATCTCCTTTATAATAATAGCCAATAATTAATAACAACAACAACAACCATAATAATAACTAGTAATGATATAGAACTTTAAGGTTTGCAAAATATTCATTTGATCCTCAGGTTCTTTTCTTCTCATTTTCCATATGATGAAACTAAGGCACAGAGAGGTTAAATAACTTGTGTAGGGTTGGACAACTAAGAAGTGTCTGAAGCAGGTCTAGGACTCTACTCACCATGAAATGTAGCTGCCTTAATGTTACAATGAACCTTGAAGTATTTATGTATCCTCTTACACTATCGGAACCCATAGAGAGTGGCACGGTGAAAAGGGCATTGGATTTTGAGGAAGGATATCTGAATCTGATTCTTAGTTATGTCACGTGCAAGACAAGTTGTCTTGAACAAATTATTTAACCTTTAGAAGCCTCATGCTCTTTATCTGCAAAAGGAGCACAATGAAACTTGTACTACTGCCCACTTGACCAGGGTAGAAGCAATAACCAAATGAGAGAATGTATTGAAATTGCATCGGATAGGTATATAATTCTATTGCATCCCTTGATACTTCAATTTTCTGTAATTTTGTCATTGTGAGGATTCATTCCACCAGTCCCCATTTCAGTCTGTCTCACACTTTAGTAGATGGCTTTCTATATTTTTGTGGCTGGAAAGCAAGAGCAATTCATCACCTATCAACTTATCACCAATCTTCTCAAGATGAGCCTTACCATGTAAGGCTGACCGTCCAATGAAAGTCACAACTTGTTACTTAAGCACATATTTGAAGTCTTCCTAGCTTGTTGGACCTACTGACATAAGATTCAAATATCCAAGGCCACCTCTTTACATTTGTGAGGTGTCAGAGGCTTTAATGGACACTACATACCATCAATATAAGTTTTTATTGTTACATCACACTATATGTTGCATTGATGTAGTGTAGTGTAAAGTAGTGTAGTATAGTATAGTGCAGTGTCATAAAAAAAAAAACAGATTGGATTTGGAGTTGAGAAGGCTTGCTCAAATTCCATCTATGCTGTTTACAAAGGGTATAACCAAAAGACAATCCATTCAATTTTCTAGGCCTCAGTTACCTCATCTATAACATAATGGAAGGTGTAGCATAGGTGACTTCTTAGTTCCTTCCAGAGTTAAATATTTAATACTATAATTTGGACACTGAAATAATAGAGTTCCATACTCTTTTTTGCATAGGTAATTCTGTCTTCTCTTTCCTTCACTGTTTTCTCTTTCCTTAATATCCTTTATATAAACATTTTTAGAAATTCTGTTTTTAATTCTGTCTCTTCTTACTTTCCCCTCCTTTTTCATTCCTCTGCTCTTCTCTTCTCATCCACTCTCCTCTCTTTTACTCTTATTTGACCTCTATGGCCCCCTCCTCTCCTCTTCACTAGGAAATCACTTTCACTGCCTCATCACAATCTCATCAACTAGATTGAGGATGGTAGCAGGTATTAGTCACTGAATTATTAAATCATATGTTGTTGGAAATGGAAAGGACTTTAGAATTCATATAGTTTGTTTCTATTGTTTTACAGATGAGGAAATGATCACTGTCACATTATATAATTCCATTCATGTATTTGTGTAAATCAATTCATTGCAACCTAAATATAATGCAAGATCAATCTGTTTCCATATGTTACACTGTCTGTGTATCACTAAAAAGCAATTTACATTATAGCACAGTGTAGTATGTTGTTTATAAATTGTGACAGTATACAATTCTATACATATATTTGTATTAATAAATTTCTTACAATAAATATATATTGAAAGATTAATCTGTTTTGATATGTTATGCTCTCTGAACATGTCTCCAAAACAATTTATATTACATCAGGGTCAGCATGGTATTCTAGAAAGAATATTTGACAAAGAATTAGAGATTTACCACAGCACTGCCACTGACTAGCTTTGTGACACTGGATAAGTAATTCCTTTCTTAGAGCCTCATTTTCTTCATATATATAAATAACTTCATTGGACTAGATAATTTCAAAAGTTTCTTCCACCTCTCATTAGTTAGTACTCTCATTAAGAAACTCTGACCACAATTTACTTGGTGAACCTGTCATGGTAAAGCTTAAAGTTCAGTGACTCAATTTCCAGCTGGAGAGATCTCCTGTGACAATGATTGCACAAATTTTTCTACCTCATGAGAAGGAGGTGAACACAAATTCTGCTCAGCCACCCAGAAAAAAAAAAAAAAAAAGGATTGTGGAAGGAAACATTAGTCAGGGTGAAAGTTAAATGTGGCATGCAGAACCATAAGCTAAAAGGAGCAATTATAGAATTTGATGGAAAAGGAGCTTGAAACCGAGATATAGCCAGAAGATCAGGAGGATAAGCCTTAGTAAAAACAAAGCTCATGATCAGACAAACACAGCATAATAAAAATCAAAGGGGGGATGCATAAAGTCTCAAAGAAAAACAAAGAGCTTTGAACATAGTGATTTATATTATAAGATTAAGGAAAGTGAATCAATTTTAGTTGATGAAATGGAGAATCCTGTGGACCCTCCATAGATATGGGAGATTTGGAAAAATGTCCAGAACATCTGAAAAGAGAAATACATTTCTTAAAAGAAAAAAAATAAGTGAATTTGAAGGAGAGATTCAACTTTCAAAAAAATTCAAAATACACATTTGATTAACAGATGAAGAAAAAAGGAATATATGATAGAGAATCTCTACTAAGCATTAGAAACTGAAAGAGACTAATGGATTTGGAACACAAAAATATTGAAGTAGAGAAAAATTTGACAGAAGAGAAGTCAAAGAAACAATGTTAAAAGAATACACAAATCTATACCAGTAGGGAGGTTTCCATGAAGATGGTGGAATAAGGGAGGGAATCTATCTCTCCCAAATTCCCCAACAAACAATTTAAAATAATACCTCAAAGTGAACTTTAACATGGCAGAGATAATTAAATGTTGGGGTAAAACAGTTTTTCAGCCTAAGACAACTTGGGTGGACCTTGGGAAAGACATGACTTCTCAAGGTAGTGGTCTGGCCTGGTTGAAGTAGAGATACCACTAGCAGGTAACAAACACTGAATAAACAAAAAAACAAGCTCTGGGGCAGCTGTGTCAGAGGCAGCTTCAGCTTCAGGAACATTTTTCCCCATAGAGAGTATGCTGTTTAGGGCAGCTAGGTGGTGCAGTGGATAGAGCCCTGGCCTTGGAGTCAGGAGCACCTGAGTTCAAATATGGCCTCAGACACTTGACACTTACTAGCTGTGTGACCCTGGGCAAGTTGCTTAATCCTGATTGCCTCACCAAAAAGCAAAAATAAAAATAAAAATAAAATTGGGTAAGGAGATGTAAAATGGAGAGATTATGTCATACAAATAAGGTGTGAATGGAAAAACAGTGGAGGACAGAAGGGGACGGAGGGTTAGTAGTGCTATTCTAATCAGAACCAAGTTAAAGAAAAAATAAGAAACATTTAGAAGGTCGTAAAAATCTTCTTGACTTACAGAGAAATAGGAGAGAGAGGGGATATGATAAGGGAGAAACTCTTTTGCATTATGTTTTTATTTATTTTGTTAAATATCTCCATTACATTTTATTTTGTTATTTTTTTCTTTTAAATAGTATTTTGTTTTTTTCCAATTACATGTAAAGATAATTTTAAACATTCATTTTTAATTAAATTTTGAGTTACAAATTTTCCCACTTTCCCTCCTCTCTCTCCTCCCTAACATGGTAAGCAATTTGATATTGGTTACACATATGCACAAATATAAAACATATTACCATATTAGTCATGTTGTGAAGGAGAAAACAGCACAAAATGAAAAAAAATCATGAAAAAAGTGAAAATGGTATGCTTCAATTCTTATTCAGACTACATCAGTTTTTTCTCTGGATATGGATAGCATTTTCTATCATTAGTCTTTTGGGAATGTCTTAGATCATTGTATTGTTGAGAAGAGCTAAGTCAATCATAATTGATCATCACACAATGTTGCTATTATTGTGTACAATGTTTTCCTGGTTCTATTCATGTCACTTTGCATCAGTTCATGTAAGTCTTTCCAGGTTTTTTTTTAAATCTACCAATTTGTCATTTCTTATAGCACAATAGTATTTCATTACATTGTTATGCCATAACTTGTTCAGCCATTCCCCAGCTGATGGACATCCCCTCAGTTTTTGTAGTTTAACACTATAAAAAGAGCTGCTATAAATATTTTTGTAATAAAGGTCTTTTCCACTTTTTAATGATTTCTCTGGGAGATAGACCTAGTAGTGGTGTTGCTGAGTCAAAGGGTATATACAGTTTGTTTGCCCTTTGGGCATAGTAAGGGAGGGACTCTTAGAAGGTTGTGTAGATCAAGAAATAGGAGGGTAATGGGAGAGGATAAGGGAGGGATTCTTAAGAGTATGTATTAGTGTAGCAGCAGTCAGAAGTAAATTAAACTTCTGAGGAAGGATAGGGTAAAAAGAGAGGGAGAGAAGGATAAATAGTGAGGAAAAACTGGATGGAGGAAAATATTGAAAGAGTAAATGTGAATGGGATGAACTCACCCATAATATGGAAACAGATAGCACACCTTAAATGAGCCTCCTAAGGGGGAAAAAAAAGCATCACGACTAGATAGATTTACAAATGAATTCTACCAAAAATTTAAAGATCAATAAATTCCAATATTAAATAAATTATTTGGAATAATAGGCAAAGAAGGAGTCTTGCCAAATTCCTTTTGTGAAACAAATATGGTGCAGATACCTAAAACAGAAAGAACAAAAGAAGGAGAAAAATATAAATCAATTTCACTAATGAATATGGATGCAAATATCCTAAATAAAATATAGGTTAGGAGAATTCTTTTTTTGATCATATCTTTCTGGTAGTCCAATGGTTCTTATATTACACAAAATATTACACAGATTATACATTGTAACCAAGTGGGATTTATGCTAGGGGTGCAGGGATAGTTTAATATAAAGAAAACTATTAACATAATTGATTATGTGAATAATAAAAGTAACAAAAAATCATATAATTATATCAGTAGATGCAGAAAAAGCTTTTGACAAAATACAATACTCATTCCTATTAAAAACTTGAAAGCATAGATATAAATTGATTTTTCCTTAAAATGAAAAGAAACATCTATCTAAAACCATCAGCAAGCATTATTTGTAATGGGAATAAGCTAGAAGTCATCCCAATAAAATCAGGACTGAAACAGGAATGCCCATTACCAACAACATTATTCAATATTTATTAGAAATCCTAGCAATATCAATAAGAGAAGGAAGAAAAAAGGGAATCAGAATGGGCAATGAGGCAACAAAACTATTTCTTTTTACAGATGATAAGATGATATTCTTGGAAAATCTAGAGATTCAACTAAAAACCTGCTTGAAACAATAATTTTTGCAAAGTAGTAGGACATAAATCATCAGCATTTCTATATATCACCATCAAAACCTTACAAAAAGAGATACCACAAGATTCTCCATTTAAAATAACTACAGGTAGCATAAAATGCCTGGAAGTATACCTGCCAAGACGGAACTACACAAACATAATTATAAAATATTCTTTATACAAATAAAATTGGATTTAAATAATTGAAGAAATAGTTATTTTTTCATGGGTTGGAAGAGCCAATATAATAAAAATGACAATTTTACCTAAATTAATCTACTAATTCAATGTCATTCCAATTAAATTACTAAAAATATTTTATTGAGGTAGAAAAAATAATTACATTAATTTGAAAGAACAAAAGGTCAAGAATATCAAAAGAATTAATGGAAAAAATGTTAAGGGACAGAGATTTAGCAGTACCAGGTAGTTATTATCAAAACTATCTAGTACTAGCTAAGAAATAGAAAGGTAAACCAGTGCAACAGAGTAGACATACAATACACAAAAGTAAATGATTATAGTAACTTTGTATTTGACAAATATAAAGATTTAAGTTTGTGGGATAAGAATTCACTATTTGGTAAATATTGTTGGGAAAACTGGAAAGCAATCTGACAGAAATTGGGTATAGACCAGTATCTTACACTATTTATCAAGATAAGGTCAAATGGATACATAAACTTGATATAAAGGAGCTATTTTAAGTAAATTAGAAATACATGGAATATATTGCCTATCAAACTGATGAATAGGAGAAGAATTTGTGAATGAACAAGAGAGAGCATTGTGGGATGTAAAATGGATAATTTTTATTAATTATTTTTTAGGCAATTGGGGTTAAGTGACCTGCCCAGGGTCACACAGCTAGTAAGTGTCAAGTGTTTGGTCTAAGGCCAGATTTGAACTCAGGTCCTCCTGACTTAAGGGCTGGCACTCTATCCACTGCACCACCTAGCCGCCCCTAAATTAAATTAAAAAGGTTTTGTAGAAATAAAACCAATGTTGCCAGGATTAGAAAGAAAGTAAAAAATTGAGGGGGAAATATAGACAGTTTCTCAGATAAAGGTCTCATATCTCAAATATATAAGGAACTTTGTAAAATTTATAAGAATATGAGTCATTCCCCCAACTGATCAATGGTTAAAAGACATGAATAAGCAGTTTTTCAATGAAGAAATCAAAGCTATATGTAGTTATATTAACATGCTCTAAATCATTATTGATTAGAAAAATGCAAATGAAAACAACTTCCAGATATAATTTCACAACTATCAAATTGGCTAAAAATGATAGAAGAGAAAAATGACAAATGTTGGAGGGGATGTGGAAAAATTGGCAGAACTGTGAAGTGATACAACCATTTTGCAGAACAATCTGCAATTATGCCCAAAGAGTTATAAAAAATGTATATACCCTTGGACCCAGTAGTGTCACTATTAGGTCTGTTCCCATGGTGATCAAGGAAAAAGGAAAGAACCTATATATTCTAAAATATTTATAACAGCTCTCTTTGTGGTGGCAAAGAACCGGAAATTGGGGGGATGCTTATCAATTGGAGAATGGCTAAATAAGTTGTGGTGTATCATTGTGATGGAATATTACTGCGCCATAAGAAATGATGAGCAGCTTGATTACATGGAAAGACTTGCATGAAATAAGGAATGAAATGAGCAAAACCAAGAGAATGTCGTATATAGTAAAAAAAAATAATTATGAACAACTAAGTTATTCTGTATATATACTCAAATCAGCTACAAAGAACCTATGAAGGATGAAGGTTGATGCTTTCCACCTCCAGATAAAGAACTGATGAAGAGTCGTATGCATAGTACGGTTTTACGCACACACACACACACACACACGGCAAATGGTGAACTCTAGTGCAGGATAAGGAGGGAGGAAGGGAGACAGTGCAAAACTTAAAAGGTAACAAAAAATAAATGAAATGAAATTTTAAAAAATTTATACAAACCAAAGTGACATATTTTGACAAGACTCAAAGAAATAATTAAAGGATCATGGGTTTCTCAGGAGAATGTGATAAACCAAAAATATTAAATATAATTCTGGTATAGATCAAAACTAAAACTTTTTATTATAGACATCAAAAATTGATTGAGAGAATCTATACATCACTAAAAATGGTCGGGGTTGGGAAGGGCATCAACATACTTCAAATTCTACAGCATATAGTGGTTACAGTTTAAAAATGTAGTAACTACAGTTTTTTTAATATCCAAGAAAAAGCTCTTTCAATATAAAGAAAGGGGAAGTTGAATATTAGATAATTATTCTACACTCACAAAAATTGAAAATGAAGTAGTACATTCCAAATTCAAAGAATGAATAGTATGTTCCAGGAGAAAATGTTGTAATATTTTCCCAAAAGGCAGAAATAACTTGAGTTACAACTTCAAATAACAACCCTGAGACTAATTTTCAATAACAAAGATGATGAATTTTTTAAAAAGTGAAGCATTTTAGGTCTTCTTGAAAAATAAGTGAGAAGATTTTTCAGTTACCAAATACTTCAAACAACAGAATCAAAAGAAGTTCAAACAACCACAATTATACAAAAAATCGAGTGACGAAAAAAATCATGTTTGTAGTTTTTTTTTTTAAACAAGATATTGGTCTATGCAGTGAAAAAAAAAACAAAAAGACTATCAATAAACATATAGGACATAATATGGACTTAATATGAACTTAAGGAGTCAAGGAAAGGGAAGGTAGTTGAATTGAATTAATATTCCATAAATTAAAATCCCTGACTCCATGTAAGGGAATAACCAAGTATGAAGTTGTACAAATTTGGAGAAGGGCAGTTATCTACAAAGAGGACTGGGTGATGCCCCTCTACCAAGTCCATAGACAAACAGTGAAGAAATAATAATTCTAATATTACTTCAATGAGGGGGTTGGGGTGAGGGGTAAAAGAATGAAAGCAATGGGCAGGATAAACTGGACTGTGGGAATAGTAATAGGAGAAGTTCAGCCAATAGAAAAGGAAAAGTTAATAATAAGGAACATTCTTGTGGTAAAGTGGTCTATGTTTGCAGTAAGTACAATGACCACATAATAGATTTTATTTATACAGTGGGGCTTGCACATTAAGAGAACGTCTTGCCTGAGGAAAAAAAAATCTCCCTGGATGAGCATTTATCTCACTCTAGGAGAGAGCATATCTAAATCTCCAAAGGCAGCAGGAACCCAGATAAGTAAACTGGACATAGAACCAGAGAGAGGATAACACATCCTTAGAAGTGAAGATGGACCACGATAAGGGCAGAGTAAGAATACTGATTGGGGACACAGAGTGATGCCTACCACACAGTACAGCTTCCATCAGACATTTATTTTCTTTATAAATTGGCATTTCTGTGTGGGCACAGTAGCTAAAAGGGATAACAAGGTATGATCTACAAAGGCAATGCATTGATTCTCTTTCCCTGCCCCTCAAGACTTCCAGCAGTGGAGGAAGCAGCAGGTATTAACTCTCACCTGCTTCTCACTTTCCTGTTAAAGGAAGAAACCCAGTTTTTGATCTAGGAGTCAGAAACTCAGCTCTGCCTGCTATATTTCCAATAAATTGTGGTGATTATTTCATTGTGTTTCCATTTTCCTTCCATTTTGTGGATGTGTCCAAAATGGATGAAATCCTAGGTCTGGGCAAAGAAATTAAAATATTATTAATTAATATCACATCATCAATTAATGATTATAAAATTAATAACAATGATGAAATCAGCATTAATTAGTGATATATTTATTAAATTTTATAGTGCTTTACTGATTCAAAGTTCTCTACAGACATTCTCTCATTTGATAAAACTTTCTTTTAAAATGCCTATACTTTTCCTTAAATCTTGAGATGTAGCAGGAGATAGCAGTGAACAGAATGGATATGGCCTCACAAGGTCTTGTTTCAAATTCTAATTCAACACTTAGTAGTTGTGACCTTGGGAAATGAATGTCTCCTCTCTATACTTCAGTGTCTGTCTCAATAAAATGTGTAAAAGTAATGCTCATCCTAACAATCCTGAAGGATTATAGAGAAGGAAAATGCTTTGTGAGACATAAAGTACTATATAAATATGAACTATTGTTTCAGCTGATGGCATCATTTTAGGCTTGGCCTGATCCATCATTTACCACCATCAACAGTGACCCTCATTTTAGTTTATCTTTTCTCCATTGTTTTGAAGTATGCCCAAGAACTCAACACCATAGTTTAACAGGACCACTTCACATTTAATATGATCACGAAAGACAATATATCAAGGGTTCCCCACTCTTGGACTAGTTCCTTTAATTTTTCCATTTGTCATAATGCAGCTCATTGTATGCATGGCTACATTCATATAATCAGAAAAGGAGCGCTGTATTTGCTTGCAGCAATGCCCAATATCCCAAGCTTATCCAGGGACACACCTGAAAGGACAGTGATGAATCTTGGAGATAATAGCAGCTGGCGGGATGTAGGGGTGAAAAATCTATTATCTGATATAAACTGTTCATCCATGTGAGATGAATGAACTCTTGGAGTGGCACTGGTTAGCACACCAGCGAAGATAATTTACTGAGCTCTACCCAACACCCACAATCACAGAATTCTTTACTTGTGGGTGAACTGTTTATTCAGGACAGCCTTTTTATTTTTTTTTTTCTGTTTGTTCTCAGATTTGAATGACTAGTTAATAAAAGGCAATAATCATCTTCAAAATGATCTGGAAAAGGAAATGGCAAACCATTCTAGCAAATTTGCCAAGAAAAAAAACAAAAAGGGGTCATGAAGAGTCAGACACAACTGAAAACAACAGACCAACAACATTTTGGGCAGCTACATGTTACAGTAGAACATATGGGGTCTGGAATCAGGAAGACTCCACTTCTTGAGTTCAAATCCAGCCTCAGACACTTACTAGCTGTGTGACCCTAGGCAAGTCATTTAACTTTGTTTGCCTCAGTTTGCTCATCTGTAAAATGACCTAGAGAAGGAAATGGCAAACCACTCTAATATCTTTTCCAAGAAAATACTGAAAGGGGACATGAAAGATCCATCATGACTGTAAAATGACTAAATAACAATAGCATATTTATGCCTTTGCATGTGGCATATGGTAAAATTCTAGGAAGAGTTATGCCACACTAATGATAGGGACTGATTTTCCTTTGAAAATGTGTTTGCCAATGAATAGAGAGCAGGACTCAATAGAAAGAGTGTTAGAATCAGAGTTTAAAATGGACATAACCTTCCTTAAATTAGTGTATTCTTAGGTACTACTGGGTGTGGAAGGTGAGAGGTAATAGTGGCTCTGCCCTTTGCCATGGTCATAAGGAGTACTATCTTCAATTCAAGGTGCTTCATTTATGGAGGACATTGATAAACTAGAGAAAGGTAATTAGAATGGTATAGGCCCTCAATCTGAAGACATCTGAAGCCTGAATAAAGGGAATGGAGATGTTTAGCTTTGAAAAGAGAGATTATGATTCTTTTCTTTTTTCTTTTCCAAGTATTTGAAATTCTGTCACATATAAGAAAGATAAGACCTTTTTCTGCTAAGACCCCAGATAACAGAATTAAGACCAAGGGGTAAGAACTATATCAGGCAAGAATTACAGCTGTCCCAAAATGAAGCATGACACTTAACAGGAATAGAAACCTTATATTTTAAGGATTTTGAATGGAAGTTCTTGCTGGGTTGAAAAAGGAAGGATTCATGTTTAGGTAGGGGCTGGTCTCAACTGGCTTTGAAGTCACTTTAAACTCTTTGATTCTGTAATTCTCAAAGAATGATGTCATTTCTGTAAAGGACTTAATGAGAATTATCCATGGAATCTCAGTAAGGAGCGTAATTAGTATTGGGCAATATGTGCATATGACTGTTTCAGACAATCCCTACGGAGAAGTTTATAACTGATTGCCCTTTCTAACTTATGGAAAAGAAAATTTGATTGATATAAATGCTAGAAAGAAGATCAAATGAGAGATTTAGAAGGTACCTTGGAGTACATTGAGTTGAATCTTTTCATTTTACACTTGAGAGAACTAAGGCTCAGAGAGGCTATAGGTCTTATGCATGGTCACATAGCTAGTGAGTATCAGAAACAAGATTTGAACTAATGTCTTGTGATTCCACTACTATTATCATTGTACCAATCAGCAGAATATTATTAAGTTATTGGAACGAAATAGATAGATTCATAAGGGCTACAGATTTTATTGTGAATAGAATCATAGGAACAGAGAGTTGGAGAAACTTCAACTAATAATCATTCATGGGATGTTTTCTTCCCAGCCAATCCATTCAACATTTCTTATATGTTTGCTATATACAGATCAATGTGCAATATCTGGGAAAACACAAAGGTCAATAGAACAGAGTATTTGCCTCCAAGGCAGGGGAAGATAAAACACATACAAGATTACTAAAATGAATCACAATGTGTTAAGTGAAAATAAAAGCTACAAACAGCATACTAGTCAAGGTTCAAGAAAGGAAGCCTTATTTGTGTCTGAGCTAATTAGTGAAGTCATCTTGGAGGAGGTAGCATTTGAATTGGAAGAGAACGTAGAATTTCAAAAAGTGGAAAATTGGGGGTTCCAAGACATAGCATTAACTGTCCTCTTGAATGTTAGGATGGATAGATAAATGTGCCAGCATAGGGGAAAAAAAGTCAAGTTTGTGAGGGACTGGTCACACTTTAGTAGTAAAATAATGTGTGTGGGTTTGAACACATGATATCTGAGGTTCAGGCCCAGCTTTTTTTTTTAAATAAATAGTATTTTATTTTTTTCCAATTACATGTAAAGATAACTTTCAACATTCATTTTATAAGATTTTGAATTCAAATATTTCTCCCTTCCTCCCACCACCCACTCCTCAAGACAGCAAACAATCTGATTTAGGTTATACATGTACAATCATGTTAAACATATTTCCACATTAGTCATGTTGTGAAAGAAGAAACAGGACAAAAGAGACAAGCCATGAAAAAAACAAACAAACAAAAAACCCAAAAAACAGAACAAAAAAAAGTGAAAACATTAAGCTTCAATCTGCATTCAGACTTCACAGTTCTTTTTTCTGTTTTGTTTTTCCTCATTTTTAAGCCTATTTCATCATTAAAAATTTGAAGTTGAGCTTGTCTCCTGGGGTATAGGGAGCACTACCCCAATCTTCTTGTAATGGGGGCCAGGAGCTTGGTCACTGGCTTTCTGTGCCAGGGCTTCTAGGGCTGGGGGCTTGCCCCCTGGGCTAGGCTGATCAGGCCTAGTTGCACCTTTTTGTATCCTGGGTTGTTGGGCTGGAAGTTTACCTGCTGTGCTGGGGCTAGAGGCCTCACAGCTGGCCTGATGTGCCACCGGATTGCTGAGCCAGAACCACAGGGCCTCAGTTGCTTCTCTGTTCTGTGGCCAAAAACCTCCTGATTGCTTGCCTTGACACTGCCACTGCCTGTGCTGGGCTCCCCTTTTACCCAAGTGAGACAGATCTTTTCTAAAGTCCTTCTAAGTTATCTTGGGCTAGAAAATTGTTTCATTTCATCTTTTTGTGGGTTCTGTTGCTCCAGAATTCTTTTACAGGCTTGATTTCTGAAGGAAACTAGGGAGATCTCAGGCAACTTCCTGGCTTCTCTCTGCCATCTTGGCTGTTTCCCCAGGCCAAGCTTTAATGACCACTGATTATGAAGTCATGGACAAGCCAGTTAATATTCCTATGCCTCAATTGTTTCATCCACAAAATGGGTTAAATAGATACTTTTAGCATCCAAAAACTCTTGGAGTTGTGGGGAAGAAACTACCTCATCAGTCTTAAAACTTTATGTAAATGTGAGGTGATAGAGTAGATATAGTGTTGGACTTTACAGCAGGAAGATCCTAGTTCATATTCTGTCTCAAATACTTAGCTTTGTGATCCTGAGCAAGTCACTTAATCTCTGTTAACCTTATTTTCTTCCTTGGTAAAATGAGGATAATAATAGGTTGTTGTGAAGATCAGATGAGACAACATATGGCAAGTGCTTTCAAAACCCTAAAGTACCACAAAGATGCCTTTTGGAATAGGAGTCTATGTAAAACAACAACCACAACCACAACTGCAACCACAATAACAACTAAACAAAAAAAAACCCAAAACTACTCATAATTCAGACTCTTGTCAAATATATGAAAACAAAATTACCAGATTATCTTAGGAGTCTTTCTCTTCCTGGTTCAAGTAAATCAGCAGTGGGGGTGGGGGTGGGGATAGTAGAGAAAGAGGGTGTATCACAGATTTACAAAAACTTGTCATTTCTAGTCAGGATTTTGGATTAGCTCATTTGACCAGAAACATACAATGTTGGAATATAAAGATACCATAGTGACCAAGAAAACAAACAAAAGAACAAACAAAAAGGATTATTTGGAGATTTTTTTCTTTTCTAGGAGTTGGGGGAGAGTGTAGCTATATTGGCAGAAAAAAGGAAGAAAAAGTGAAAGGAAAAAGGGATAAGATGTTTGTTTTAAGTAAATGGAACAATGATAGCTGATAAAAACAGAAAAAGCAGAGATGTGTTCTCTATCTTTCTGTCTCTGTCTCTCTCTGTAGCTCTCTCTCTAGCTGTCTTTCTGTCTGTCTCCATCTCTGTCTCTCTGTCTGCATCTCTCTCTCTCTCTCTCTGTTTCTCTCCCTCTCTCTCTCTTTTCAGTTTCCTATGCTAAGCAGCCTTACTTCACACTTTCAGGACATGAGTATAATTGGAAAAACAAAACAAAACAAAACACAACCACTGCCACAACAAAAACCTGAAACAAACAAACAGCTTTAACAAAAATCAATTAGTAGTGTAGAGCCATTCAGTTACTCTTAAGCAAAACCTAATCAAGCATGCAAAGAATCTCTCTCTCTCTTCCTTGTGCCTCTCTACAAATGAATTCTGAAGGGCTAGATAAATCCTCATTTTTGGGGAATCTAAACAGCCACAGGCAGACATACATAATGCAAAATAAATTGAAATGGTATAATGTGAAGAAACAACACTCTTTCTTCTCTTCAAACCCAGTTTGACTCCTGTGGACTACTATCATCATTATCCTGATCTTCCTCGTTGATAATAGTAAATACCTAGACAAAACTCTAGAATAGATTATTAAATGAAAGGTTTGTTAGCATTTATTTAAAAATATTCCTAGAGTTGAGTGTATATTTACCAATAAAAGTCATGTCAGGCTAATCTCATTTGCTTTTATGATGGGAAAACAGACTATTAAGAAATTGCTATATATGTAGAATATCTATATCCACCCCTAACACCCCACCTCACATACAGGGTTCCTATGCTACTAATTCAAGGAAATGCTGTCTATAGGTATCTAGATTTCAATAAGGCATATGCCAGAATCCATTACAATATCTAGTGCTTAGCATAGTACCCAGCACTTAGTACAATACCTGTCACATAGTAGGTGCTTAAATAAATGTTTATTGACTCTTTTTTTGACCAAATAGACATGATAGAAAGATGCGGGTTACATTTAGGCAAGTTTATAACTGGTTAAACCATTGAACATCAGTTCTGATTAATGAACTGACTTTAGTTTTCAGTGCTAAAAGAATCAGGATTTAAAAAAAAATTGCAAGAGACTGTAACTAGATGATATGTAATTCAAATAAATGTAGAGTATATTTAATGTACATGTAAAACTATTTTAGAAGTGACATTGAAAATACAGAATCTACAAGAAGACAACAGCATTTATTAAGTACTTTCTCTGTGTTAGCTACTGTGCTAAGTAATTGGTATACAAATATAAGAAAGACAGAATCTGTCCTCAGGGAGCTAACATACAAAGGAAAACTTAAAATCTAGGAGGGCTGGGGCAGAGTCAGAAGCAGAGCCAGGAGCCAAATGAAGGATTGACTGGCTTAGGCCCCTCCCCAAAATATAGGTCCCAGAAGGAGCTCTCCAAAGGGACAAAGGGGCCAGCCCAGGAGTAAAGTTCTAAGGTAAGGTCAAGAGGATGGATATGTATTCCAGGTTGAAGAGGCCCCAGACATTGGGGGAATTTTCAGGGTTATATAGCAACTGAGGCATGGCAAAGTCCAGAAACAGACACAGAGAAGGAAAACCAAGGTGGCAAAGGATTTCAAAATCTTGAAACACACACACACACACACACACACACATATACATTTAAGAATTCATATTACTCCAAGGAAATGTACAAACATAGAGGGGGACTCTGTGAAGCAGGGGTATAGAGGATATGCGTTTCAGGCATTCGTTATTGAGTAGAAAGCCAGGGAGTTAGGAGATGGATTGTGATGTGTGAGGAAGAGTGAGATGTGAAGTTTAGATCACAAAATGAGGGCGGGGTAGTAACATTCAGTGAAGTTGGAAAGATAGGTTGGGGACAGATTGTGAAGGGTTTCCAAAGCTAAGCAGAATGGCTTATATTTGATCCTAGATGGCAAAGGGAGCCACAGGAGATTACTGAGTGCTGGAGTGACATGAGTATCAAAAATCACTTTGGAGTGGTGAGAAGCTTAAGTCAAGAAAATCAATTAGTGAACTGCCACAATAATTTAGGGAAGAGGTAGTGAGTGCCTAAACTTAGGTAGTAGCTGTATGAGTAGAGAAAGAGGGGCAGGGGCAGCAAGGTGGTGCAGTGGGTAGAGCTCTGACCTTGGAGTCAGGAGGACATGAGTTCAAATCCAGTCTCAGACACATGACACTTACTAGCTGTGTGACCCTGGGCAAGTCACTTAACCATGACTGCCTCACCAAAAGCAAAAAAAAAAAAAAAAAAGTGGCAAAATGTGAGAAATAGTGTGAAGATAGAAACAGCAAGATTTGATAATTCTGTTACGTGGAGTGAGGGAGAGCGAGGAAATAAAGATAACCATAGGGTAACAGTCTTGGGAAAATGGTCATGTATTCTACAGAAATAGTCATATTTGGAAGAGGATTAGGCTTTTTTGGCAGGGGCGAGAAAAGTTCTGTTTTATTTGTGTGGATTTTGAGACATCTCATGGTTAACCAGTTTGAAATACACAGTGGGCAATTGGTTAGAGACTGTGGCTGACTATTTAGATTGTGAATCAGCTGGTCGGAGAGGATAATTAAGTCCTTGGGAGCTGATGAGATGTGTGTGTGTGTATTTATGTATGTGTATGAGAGATAGAGACAGAGACAGAGACAGACAGACAGAGAGACACAAGACAGAACAGACAGAAATAAACAGAAATAGTGTCCAGAAAGACAGAGACAGAGGCAGAAACAGAGAGATATACAGAGATAGAGATAAAGAGAAAAAGACAGAGGGAGAGGGAAAGAGAAAGAGAAAAGGGAAGAAAAGAGGAGAGAGAGAGGGCACAGGGAAAGAGTCCTGGGGAGACACTTATGTGAGGATGTATCTTATAGATGACTAGACGACAGAGAAGACTGAAGAGTGGTCAGACAGATAAAGGAGAATCAGGAGAAATGAGTAAAACAAAAATCCAGAGAGGAACAGAATATATCCACGTAGGAAAAAAGGGTGGTCAATAGTGTCAACCGAATAACTGAATAAGAGACAATAAAATTGTCTCTTAGATTTGGTAATAAGATCATTGTTAACTTTGTAGGGGCAGAGTGATGAGGTAGGAAGCCAGATTGCAAAGGTTTGTAAAATAATTAAGAGAGGAAGAAATGGAAGCTTGCATATAGAAACCTTTTTCTAAGACACGTGGTGGTTATGTGATCCTAGGCAAGTCACTTAACCTTTATTTGCCCTATGTAACCTTCCAAGACTAGAAATTTCTGAGCACGTACTAATCCACATTGGTAGAGGGAATTTTTTTTTTTTTTGCACCAGAAATTCCCTATGCCAATGAAATCACAGATTGAGTTAAAATAAAAACACCGCCTTCAATTTATTTATCACTTCAGGTTACAAATTGATTTCACAGTAACTAATAATTGCTAAGAACATACACACTCACACTTTGTCTTAAGGTTTGCAAAGTACTTTGCACACATTATCACATTTGGAATTCTGAACAATTTAGTCAGATTAGAAGCATTGCAATTCTCAATTTGCAGATTAAAAAAAAAAAACCTGAGGATTAGAGAGTTTAAATGACTTGTCCATTGTCACCCAGCTGGTAGAAGTCAGAAGCCAGATTTAAATCCAGGGCTATCTCTCCTTCCCATGTACAGTACTTGCTTCCTTAGTCACTTGGTTCTCCCAACTGTCATATAAAATATCAGGGCAGCTATAATCCCGATAGGAAACTGTCATGGTTTATAAATTATAGAACTGTCACTTGGACACAGGGCTTTGGGTTCCAAGCCAAGCATTCTTCCTGATACACTACATTGCCTTTAAAAAAAATAAAAACAAAAACAAAACAAAATGTTAAATTGTTATTTTGAGATAACAATAAAGACAGAGGCACAGAACATTTAGATGACTTGCCCAAGATCATACAGTAAATTTCCCTCCCTCTCTCTTCTTTCCTTCCTTCCTTCATTCCTATGTATTAGACACTGTACATAGTGCTGTATTTGTGACACAGTATGGAAAAATAAAACAACTCTGGTGTCACAATGTTTAGTCCACTGTCCTTTTCATTGAATTACATGGTCACCTGTTTTCAAAGAATTACAGAATCTAATAATTGGAAAGAATTTAGAAATCACTCAAAATAGAATGAATAGAATGCTCTTGAGGGCAGGGTCTGGATTGTATCCTCAGGGCCTCTGTCAGTGGCTTGTATTTAGCAGGTTATTAAAAGTTTACATAATTGAATTCCTTTGAATACAGCAGGTACCTCTCTAACATCTCTGGCAAATGGTCATTCAACATTTTCTTAAAGACATTTTCCTCTTGGCTCTCCCTGTTTCTGACTGTCTTGTTTTTAAATCATCATGCACCCACACTGTTTACCAACCTCCCCCCCTCTCCCTTTTCAGCTCCCTGTCTTGCATTGTCTTTCCCTATTAGAATTTAAGTTTCTTGAGGTCAGGGACTATCTTTCTTTTTGCTTGTATATGTCTCTCCTTGCTTACCACAGTGACTGGCATATAGTAAGCACTTAATAAGAGTAGTCAGCCTAAAGGAAGCTGGGTGGCACAGTGGCACTGGGACTGGAGTAAGGACGCCCAGACTTCGAATCATACCTCAAACACTTAACTAGTGGGCAAGTCACTTAACTGATGTGTATTTCAGTCTCCACAAATGTAAAATGGAGATAATAGTAACAGCTGGGTAATTGGTAGCACATGGGTTATTATGAGGATCAAATGGTGGCCCATAGTACACACTTAATAAATGCTTCCTTCCTTTTCCACAAAGTTTTCTCTTCCCAAGACCAAACATTTCTTCAACTAATTCTCATGTGGCATAATTGTAAGACCCTTCAACAAATCATCCAGCTTTCCACATGCCTTTCCATGCTTTTTCTAAAAGATGACATTCAAGACTGAGCGGATCTACTCCTCTCCTCCTTCATTTCCTTTGCTCCTATTTCACACTTCTTTGTTCCTCATCTACCTCTTGAGAGAAGAACCCACAGGAAGTCACCAATATTCCAGGGAAAGGCTCAGGGTCAAACACTTTCCTTCCCTTGTTGCTATACTGGTCTTTGGTCGAGGGAATGGCGAGTGCTTTTGATTCCCAGCCTAGGAAGCCCAGAGGACTCAGCTGAATCCTCTGTCTCCAAATCAATGAATGGTCTTTAGCAAGTGCCCTGCCTTATTTATAGTGCAGCTTTCCCAGCTCCATCGTGATCCTTCTGCCTCAGAGGGGTGTGCTAATAATTAATGAGGTGGTTTGGGGAATGCTTTGAGTTCTTAGATGAAAGGTACAAATGATTATTCAATTCAAAGCATACAACCTTTTATCCTCACATGCCTTTAAGGTTTTATAGCTCTTTAGTGACTTTAGAAACAAGTTGAAAAAGAGAGAAATACACTCTGCTTAAGGAAAAAAAGAAAATACCAGATAGGTTTCTAGAAGCAAGACACAGGAAAAGATATTTTATTCTTCCTCTGTAAATAAAATTCATGGTGAAGAATTTCCATAAACTTCATTATGCCATATTCTCCCCTTTGAGAAAACTGGAAGAATTTCCCCCTGATCATGGAGTGAAAAAGGGTTGTTCCAGTATAGCCCCTCAAAGCCCTTTTCCCCTATTCCATGGAGAGTCATATTTCCCCATTGATAATAACAATTGCTTATGTGACTTCTGACAAGGTATGCTACCTTTCGTGCAACTCAGATACCTCATCTCTAAAATTATACACATACATACACACACAAATTATTGGGGGCAGCTAGGTGGAATAGTAGATAGAACACTGGGCTTTGATGTCAGAAAGACATATATATATATATATCATAATTTTCATTGAGTGAACATGCTTCTGGCTTCTCTTTTGGTGGACATTGCCCCCCATTAGTTAATCAGGCCCCTAATTCTAAAGCAAAGTCACTTGACAATATGAAGAAGGAGGTGAATTAGAGATGTCCAAGGCTGAGCCAGAAGAGTACCCTGTGTTCCAAGGAGCGGTGGTGATAGAATTTTCACTCTCTGAGACTCTGTTTCCTAACCTTTGAAATGGAGAGTATAAATTTAGAGCTAGAATAGACCAGTCAGTGAAATATATTATATATATATATATGTGTGTGTGTGCATATATATGTCTATGTGTGTGTATATACATATATGTATGTATATGTATATGCAAGTCTGTCTGTTTGTGTGTGTGTGTGTGTGTGTACATAACTTTCTTGAGATTCTACCACTCTAAGCCCTGCCCTACCAATTTCATATTATTAATATGTGGAAGGCTAATTTGTCCAACTACAAATACATATTCATATATATATATGTAAAACTTTACATATATATATACACAGTGTTTGTATATGCATATGCACATGTATATGTATATTTGTCATTTACCAAGTTCCTTTCTCAAATTAATGTCGTGAAGTTGGTAAAACAGTTATTATCATGGTATGATAGAAAGGATACAAGATCAGCATCAGGGAATTTGATTTCAAATATGAGGACTGCCACTTATTCCCTATGCAACATTAGCCAAATGAATTATCCTCTTTGGTTTCAATTTTTTCGCTTATAAAATTAGGGAATTGTATTAGCTCTCTCTGCTGTCTGTCTCTATCTGTTTCCTTTTCTCTCTCTCTCTCTCTCTGTTTCTCTCTCTCTGTATATGTGGATATATATGCATGTATTTATATAAATGGGACATATAGGTGTGTATATGTATATGAGTATGTACATGTATATATGTATAGATGTATGTATGTATATAAATGGGGCAGATAGGTGGCAGATTGACAGTGGATAGAGTTTTGGTCCTGGCGTCAGGAAGACTCATTCTCCTGAATTCAAACCTGGCCTCAGAGACTTACTGGCTGTGTGACCCGAAGCAAGTCACTTAACCCTGTTTGCCTCAGTTTCCTCATCTATATCATGAGTTGGAGAAGGAAATAGCAAATCACTCCAGTATCTTTGCCAACAAAAATCCAAATTGGGTCATGAAGAGTCAAACACTACTGAAATGACTAAACAACAAAATATATATGTAATGAATTATTACTTCTATTAAGGCCACTAATGGGAGTAATATATATAACCATAGATTATAGGATTTAGAATTGAGATGCATATAAGAAATGATCTGTTGGTGATTCTTAACCTTTTGTGTGTGTGTGTCATGGACTTCTTTATAACTCTAGTGAAACCTTTTCAGAATAATGTTTTCAATTTCATAAAGAAAAATAGGTAATGTTAAAAAGGAAACAAATTATATTGAAATATAGCTATCAAAATATAGTTTGAAAAAGTTCACAGGCTGCAGGTTAAGAATACCGAATCCAAATGCTTTACTTTATGGATCATATGTAATTCAGCCCTTAATGCTAGTGCTTAATAAATGTTTAATGACTAATTATATTCCTTTCACATGTTCATTTTTGACACTCTTATTTCTGCTGAGGTCAAAAGAAGCCATGATACTTGACCAAGGTCACACAAGGAATCTGTAAAAGAGCTACAATTAAAACCTATGTATCTTAACTCCATATCCACTGAC
The DNA here is from genome assembly GCF_900497805.2 of Vombatus ursinus. Taxonomy (NCBI): domain Eukaryota; kingdom Metazoa; phylum Chordata; class Mammalia; order Diprotodontia; family Vombatidae; genus Vombatus; species Vombatus ursinus. The sequence goes on along the minus strand of NW_020945014.1, from coordinate 10,559,740 downwards.
CTATCCAAAGCAACAAGGCTGCCATCATTATCATGGCACTGGTATCATTAGCATCAGTGTATTTGTGATTCAGAAGTAAGGAACTGCTATTTCTCCTTTCTACCATAAAGGGCTGCTTAGAATATTTAGTCTTCAGGTTTTTCAGTGAATTCAGTAACCAAATAAAATGAGAAATATCTCCTCTGTTTTTATTTTTATGAGAAGTTGAATTACCATTTTTCATCAGAGAGATAATATCAGATCTTTCCATGATGCAAATTATTTTCTAATAAAGTGCATTGACTATTACACCAATTTCTATTCCTTCCTTCCAAATGGGCACCTCTGAATTGCTAGGTCAATAGATGCCAAATCTTGTTTTAGAGCTTGTTTTAGAGAAATGAGTTTGTTGAAAGGACTGCCTCTTCATTTCTCTCCCAGAGCAGAATTCCCTTCTTCAAACAGGAGTAAATCCCTCTTTTTATGCCACTATCTCTTTATCTAATGTCATTGTTTTATTTACATGCTTCAGAAAACTCTAATTATAGATCAGGCTTTTCCCCCTAGAATGTTCATCTTAAAACAAGAAATTATGTCCCAATCAAATCTCATAATATTGCACTGTGTGTTTTGAAATTACCTTTTATCTTTGGGCCATAGTATTCTCACTAACAATCTTTCTTGCTGTCCAACTGTCACACTAATCTTATTGGGCACTGATTTATTCCTTAAAGAGATATTATCTTTGAAGTATTATGGGAACTCAAATCTGGGGTGTTTAGTTCATTTGCACAAACAACTTAAATGTCATTGTTCTTGAGTACCTCTTGATACAGACCAATAAGAATATGCTTGGGGTGCTGAATGTTTTGATTTGTGACTTTAGTTCACAGAAGGGGAAAGAAGTTATCTGGCATTTGCAGGCCATTTATAACCATCTCAGACAATTCTGCTATCAGTTTCTGAGATGCTGTTGTCAAATCCTGGAATGATTTACATTGTGATTCTCAATACCCAGTAAGATCAGCCATTATTATAAAACCAAAGTAATGTGCCAAGAGTTAGACTTTTTGTTGAATGAAATGGGGGGTATACAAGAGTGAGAATTATTAATTTTTTTAAGATTATTGCTCCAATAATTGTACTTTTTCCTCAATATGCCATGAAATCATTCCTGTGTTTTTTATCAGTAACATTAACTGAACTCTTCCCCATTTGCCTCAATTTGATTTAATTCAATTCTGGTTTATTAAATAGTTAATAAACAAGTTTACTATGAGCACTGTGGTAGGTCTGGGAGAGGGATAAAGTTAGGTCATTAGATCACAGATTTAGAACTAGAAGGGACTTTGGAGGCCACCAAGTCTAATACTATCATTTTTTCAGAGGAAGAAACAGGGTCTAAGAGGTTAAATTGTCTACTAGGGTAACACAGCTGATTTGTGTCTGAGGCAGGATTCAAACATAGGTCTTGCTGACTCCATGCCCAGTACTCTATCTGCTATATTACATAACTGCTTCTTTTTAAATTTTTTAAAATTTCATTTTTAATTTATGGAATAAAACAAGCATTTCTATAACATAGTACAATAAAAAAAGATGATTCTACATGAAACTGCAAATCTACTATGTACAACTTGCTATTCCTTTCAAATATACAACAAAATCATAATGTAAATTTCTCTTTTCTCCTTCCGTCTTAATCAATTTGAAATTGAATTCATTGTGAAGAGTGAACCCCTAGGCATTGGGGAAAATGTTTCTTCTGAAAAAATAATCCCAACTTAAACCCCAGCTCCAGGACTTCTGGTGACCCCTTCGCCTATCTTTTGTACCACATAATGTTGTAGTTACATCTAATCTCCTTCACATTAAAGTGGGAAAGAACAGACACAACAGAGACAGATGCAACAGGGAGGTCATGAACACACAGGCCAAATGGGCCTAATGGAGACACAAAGTCCTTACATGATTCTGTCCACTAAGCTTTTCCTTGTCTTACCTGAATACAGTTAAGTAGGAATGATTATGAGAAAGTTCAAATACTTCATAGGATCAAATAACTAGAGTTGGAAGGAACCTCCAAGGCCACTAGTCTAACCTCATCATATTTACACATGAAGAAACTAAGGCCCAGAATAGTTAAGTGAATTAAATAAGGTCACATGGATGGTTAATGTCAGAGGTGGGATTAAAACCTAGACTGATACTCTCTATGCCATATCCAGCATTCTTTCTACTAGATCTCACTGCAATGATGACTTACCTACAAGAAGCAGATTAAAAGAATACTGTATTTTTTTATTTACTATGTTATGGAAATGCTTGTTTTATTCCATAAATATAATAGGTAATGGATGATTGGAGAAAAAAAACAAAAGGAGGTCAGCTTATCACGGAAAGGGGAAATAAAGGATAAATTATGGACAGCCTGAGCTCTGGTACCCTAGGGATGTTCAACCATACAATGGATATCTTTCCTATGAAGGATTTGATAAAAGACATAGGTGTGAATTAAGAGGGATGGGAAAGAGGAGATAACTTGCAATCTATGAAACTGGAGGGAATCCCCTTCAGTGAAATCACTGATCCATTAAATATTCCACCATATCAAGAGCAACCTTAGAGTACAGGTGAGAGCACTAGATTTGGAGTCAAAAAACTGAGGTTTGAATGCCTTCTCTGCCATGAGCTACCTGTATCATTGTGGTCAAAACATTTCACCTCTTTTGCCTGTATTCTTTTTTCCATAAAAGGTTTGTACAACATGATGTCTGCATTTTCCTTCTGGTACTAAATCTTTTGATCCTGAAAATGCACCAAAGTGGCGCAAAGAATGGGCTGAGTGAAGTACAAGGGAGAAAAGCCATTACTAATTGGGAGGATCAAGGAAGATTTTGAAAAGCGCATTAAAGCCTGGAAAGGATTTCAAATGCCTGGAAGAAAATGAATCAACCAAAGAGCAATGTGTTTTAGGTCAATGAAATCAGGCTCTTCAGAAAATATGGAAGCAATAAAGAAGGGACATATGTAAGGAGGAAGGAAAGAGAAAGGAATGAATGAAGGGGGGAAGAGAGGAAGGAATGAAGTGGGAAAAGGAGAAAGGAAGGAGGAAGGAAGAAAAACACAAGCATGTATTAAACCCTTACTATGTGTCAGACAGTGTACTAAGTGCTTTTTAAATGTCTCATTTGATTCCCCAGAACAACAACCTTGGGAGGTAGGTTGCTATTATTATTCTCATTTTACAGTTGAGGAAACTGAGGAAGACTTCAGTTAAGTGACTTGCCCAGGGTCAGTCACATAGCTAGTAGGTCTGATGGACTCCAGCTTCAGTGCAGCAGACCCACCTGGTTGCTTAGTGTATACATAGAGAAGAGTGGTGTGAAAAGAGGCAGGACTGTAATAAAAAGCAGAATGTGGTCAGACATATTAGAGAGGTACAAACCATCAACCTAAGGGACTTCATGATAGAAGGAGATCACTTCCAATTTGGGAGTATTGCACATGGCAGGGAGGGAGAGGAATTAGATTTAAGCACTGACCCTATCAGACATTCTGATAAGACAGGTATGATTTAATAAAACATTATTTTCTATCCTGATCTCTGGGTACTAATCGTGTACAGAAGCTTTTTGCAGAAGCACATGCCACCTTCCTCTGCTCTGGGTCCATTCATAATTAATAAATATGAAGAGATCTGTCATGCTGCAAAATATGAGCAATGTTATTCCCTTTCCCTGAAGTTTAGTCACTGGTCGTCTCTTTTGTCACAGCAAATGTTTTATTTTGTGTCTATATGCTTCCTGAAAATTGAAATTGCTCATGAGGGTGTAAGGATATTAAAATGTAATTAACAGAGTTCTTGGCATTCCCACCCCATGAGAGTTTTTGCGAGTTTTTGACATCAAAGATGTCTTTGATGTAAAAAACAGAAGGAAAATGAAGGTATCCCTGCTTTAAACAACAGTGTTTTATAATTATTGAATTGATACATCAAAAACTGAAGTGAGTTTACTTTCCCCAAACCTTTGAACTCAGAAAATTCTGAAATGCTGATATAGATAGACTTCCTTCAAGTTCATCCAATGATCTAAATAAACTTGGAAATGTAAATTTCAAGAGAATCTTATACATGAAGTATCTTTCTTTTGCATTTCTCTTTCCTCCTTGTTAGCATGCCATGGAAATTCTAGGTCACAAATGTATTTTGGGAACTTAGTATGTACTTGCATTAGATTGTAATCTCCTTGAGGGCAAGGACTGTCTTTTGCCACTTTGTATTACTAGAACCTTAGCATATAGGTCCTTAATAAATATTCATTGATTGATTGATTATTCACTGGGGTAACCTAGTACAAAGATCCCAATGCAGTTAATAGACCCTATTACTAGACCTGAAGAACTCATTCTTGGAGAATTTCTCTATAGAAAGAAGCATTTATTCACTAGAGGTTTTGCTGTATAGTCACATTTCCTATTGGAGTCCCAGCATTCTTTGTGAAGGAGAATTTGAAGTTATGGAAGGTTAGTTTTGTGTGTGTGTGTGTGTGTGTGTGTGTAAGACAGAGAAAAAGACAGAGACAGAGATAGAGAGAGAGACAGAGAGACAGACAGAGAAACAGAGACAGACAGAAACAGAGACAGAGATGGAGAGATAGAAAGAGAGGGAGGAAAAGAAATGAAAGAAGAGAGAGGGGGAGGGAGATAAGAAGAAAGAGTGGGAGAGGACAGAGGGAGAAGACAGAGGATAAAAAGAGAGGAGAGAAAGAGAGGAGAGAGAGGGAGCGAGAGGAGAAAGAACAGAGAGAGACAGGGAAAAAAGAGAGAGAGAGGAGAGAAAGAGAGATGAGAAAAAGAGAGGAGAGGGAGAGGAAAGAGAGAGGGAAAGGAGAAAGAGATGAGAGACAGAGATGAAGGGAGACAGAGACAAAGAGAGAGACAGAAAGACAGAGAGAAAGAGAGAGAAAAGAAGAGTGGGAGGCATGGAGGAAAAGAGAGAGTAATAGAGAAAAGAAAGAGGGAGAAGAGAGAGAGGAGAAAAATGAGAGAGAGAGAAACAGAGACAGAGGAGGAGGAGGAGGAGGAGGAGGAGGAGGAGTAGAAAGAAGTAGAAGAAGAGAGAGGAGAGAGGAAAGAAGAAAAAGAGTCAGAGAGAAGCATTGTATTACTCCAAATGAGAAACAGTATTATTAATATGAGCATCCCTATCTAACCATGAGGCTCAGTGAGGTTAAGGGACTTGCCTGTCATTATAGCACTAGGAAGGCTCTGGGCCTGTTCCTTTGCTTCTCAAACCACTCCTATTCCCACCACACACTGCTGCCTCGTGCACTGTGATTTTTTCTTTCCTATGACAGTATGTTCCTCCTGTACCTCTTTGTTTTCCTTCCTATTTTGTCCTTTGATAATTTTTTCCTTCTTCTAGACAGGCCTGAACATGTTTATGTTTTTAATAGAAAGAGAGGAAAAAACAATTTCTTCTTCCACGAGGGAAGGCCAAGTGAGCTTTCATACCTGTTTGCTATGTAGTTCCCAATATAATGGTCTCTTGCATTATTTTCCTTCATTTAAAAAAAGGCAATCTATTCAGACGTAGAAATGACATTAAAAGGATATATTATTGTTTGTACTAGAAGAAGGAGAGGGAGAGAAACATGGCAATTTTTTTTTTCCTATCTTACAAGAAAGAGAATTCTCAGAGCATGGGTTGGTGCAGTTCTGGACTTTTCTCTGGCTCTGAGTCATTTTGTTTTTGGGAAAGGAGTTAGGGACTTGAGGAAGAAGTTAATCAGATAAATGTGCCAAAACATTTTTCATGTTTTTACTTACTGAATGATTGCTTCTACCTTTTTCTACGGTCTCCTGTCTCATCTTCCCAGAATAATAGGACAGTATCTTAGAGACTGAACACTGGTCAAGACACCTCAAAATACAGAAGAGTAAACTGAGACTCAGAAGAATGAAGTTAATTGTCCAAGGCCACACAGTCAATCAGTGGGATATTTGGGGCTAGAATTCCAGGTCTCCCAACTAGTCCAGTGCCTCTTCTCCTTCCTCATACTTCCTCGTTTAACCCAAAGGATTGAATTCCTAATTAAATCCTTCCTGTATTCTGTTTCTTAGAGCAAAGATTTAGAGTCTGAGGGCATGGGTTCAAATTCTGGATTTGATGTGTATTACTTTTGTGACTTTGAATATCACTTAAGCTTCCTGAAAATTGAAACTGCTCATGCAGTGTTGGTAGGCTAAAATGTAGTTAACAGTCTTTGGCAACTTCACTTTTCTCCCATGCAAAATAAGAAGGTTGGAATAGTGCTCTAAGGTCCCTCGTGGCTTTATATTCTATTTCTTATCATTTGACTCTCGGTTCTTCCTCTCTCCTTCTCCCCTTGTTTGCTCTGCCCCCTACCTTTCTCTAGCTTCAATTCTATGTCTACTTCCATACCTCTCTTTTATTTTTTACTTCCCCTTCTCTTACCTCTCTCCTGACCTTCTCTATCTCCAGCTTGCGATTCCCTATCCCTTCTTCTCTCTTGGTCTGATTGTTTTTTCTCCCTTTATCCTCCACTCTCTGAACAGGAGGCCTCAGCATTGCATGGATTTGTATTTTACGCATAGAACTTCCTCCCCTCCCACCCCTAGGGTATGTGTATGTGGACGGAGACAGAGACAGAGAGACAGAGACAGACAGAGAGGGAGGGAGGAGATAAAGTGAAGAGAAATAGATTGAGAGAGGAGAGACAGAGAAAGACAGAGACAGAGAGTCTTAGCTTTACATAGACATGTATTTATGCACACTTTTTTTCTTTGAGACTTGTAGGGAGGGAAGAAAGAGAGAGACAGTGAGACAGAGACACAGAGACAGAGATAGAGACACAGAGAGACAGAGAGAGACAGAGACACAGAGACAGAGACACAGAGATAGACAGAAAGAGACAGAGATAGAGAAAGACAGATAGATATACACAAAGTAAAGACAGTAAAAGAGAGAGAAGCAGAGACAGAGAAAGAGACGGAGAGCATTTCAACATTACACGGACATATATTTATATAAACACTTTTTTTTCTTCCTGAAGAGCACAAAATACTTTTCGAACATGGTCTCATTAATCCTCTCATCATCTTTGTGAGGCACACTGGATAGGACATTTCATTAACTTTCGGTTACAAAAGGTAACAAGAGACAGAGAAAGATTTAGTGACCTACTCAAGGACAAACAAAGAATTGGCGTGTGCCAGACAAGAACACAGTCCAGTGCTAAGGATTTCTCTCTTCTGGAGCTACCATGGCCAGTGATCGGTGACTTGATTTCAAATCACAGGTCCCCACAGTTATCAGCTCTCTGATGCTGGACAACGAACTCATCCTAGTAGAGTCTCCCTTTCTTTATCTGTAAGGAGTTAATGTTGTGTGTCCTGGCTGCTGTGAGACATAGGCTTTGTGATCACCCCAAAATGCCGTATCAATGTGTCTTGCTTCTATTATTATGACTATTGTAAGATTTCCTTTACTTTTTTAGTTTTTCCTTCATTTTTCTTGTCCTCATTTGAAGCACGACCTTGTCTAGGAAGTTGCAAATGTTCACTGGGTGGAGTGCAGGAAGCCTAGAGGGCAAAGACATGGATGCCTTTACCAGAAGCAATGAAAGAGAGAATGCTTATCCCTTGGAGAGAGATAATAATAATAATAGTAAAGTGTCACATTTTGATGCTGCTTGAAAATTTGCAAATGATTGAAACCTCATGAAAAAGGTGATCTTGAACCCTGGGCCTTGACAAATGAGAATTTCAGCCAATGAGTGAATATTAGAAATATTCCAGGTACAAGAAGACACTGGCTAGAAGTCACTGAGGCAGAAAACTCTCAGTTTTGCTCTATAAAGAGCAAGAAGTCCAGTGTGCTCTAGTATGTATTAATGTGAGATAAGAAAAATTGATGGGGTTCAAAAATGCATGATGAGTCACTTTTCTCCTCTGTAAATTGAGGGATGGAGTTTGAGAAGATGATCATTAATGTCCCTCCTTTAAATTCTAATTTTCTATGAATCTTTGAAGACATAATATTAATAGGTAAGTTCTGGAACATAAGTCCTACGGAAGCAAGAAGTGTGCCTTAAATATCTTTGTATATCACCCTACCCTCACCAGTGCTTAGTACAGGACCATGTTCATAACCTTTCCGTAAATGTTTGTTGGATGAAAACTGTTGCCCTCCAACTCAATCTGAAACACTAAATGAGAGAATTTTAGAGTTGCAAGGGCCCTCATGGGTCAAGTCTAACTGTTTGGTGGAACCTTGAGTGTTGTTTATAATATCCCAACAAGTAAGTGTTTACTCAATTTCTCTTAGTGTCTTTTATTATCTGGAAATATACAACTTCTGTTTTCCATCTGAATCAAGTGACTTGTAATGATCTTGAAGACTTAGTTCTTAAGAAAAATGACAAATGTTGGAGGGGATGTGGGAAAATTGAGGCACTAATGCATTGTTGGTGAAGTTGTATATTGATTCGACCATTCTGGCAGCACCTCTTTAACTATGGTTAAACCCATAGTTTAGAAGGGGTCTTAAGTGAAAAAAAGTTTAAGAAGTTTGCTGTAGAACAATTTGGGACTATGCCCAAAGGGCTATAAAACCATGCATATGCCCAGCAATACCACTACTAGATCTGTATTCCAGAGAGATAAAAAAAAAAAACATAAAAAATAGGTCCAAAATATTTATAGTAGCTCTTTTAGTGGTGGTGAGAATTGGAAATTGAGGAGATATCCATCAATTGGGGACTGGCTGAACAAGTTATATATGATTGTGATGGACTATTGTGTTATAAGAAATGATGAACAGGATGTTCTCAGAAAAAAAAAAACATCAAAAGACTTACATGAACTAATGCAAAGTGAAATGAGTAGAACCAAAAGAACATTATATATAGTAAGAACAATATTGTTTGATGATCAACTGTGGATGACTTGGCTATTTGCAGCAATGCAATGATCTAAGACAATTCTGAAGGACTTATGATGAAAAATACTATCTATCTCTGAAGAAAAATCTAATGGAGTCTGAATGCAAATCAAAGCATACTTTTTCTTTACCTTATTTTTTTTCTTTTTTTTGGTCTGTGTTTTCTTTTACAACATGACTAATATGGAAACATGTTTTGCAGGACATGTATAACTTACATAAAATTGCTTGCCTTCTCAGTGAGGAGGAGAGGTGAGAGAGGGAGGGAGAGACTCTGGAATTCATTTTTCTTTTTTGGTTAGGCAATGGGGTTAAGTGACTTGCCCAGGGTCACACATCTAGTAAGTGTCAAGTGTTTGGTCTGAGGCCGGATTTGAACTCAGGTCCTCCTGACTTCCTGACTTCAGGTCAGTGCTCTAACCATTGTGCCACCTAGCTGCTCCCCCCCCCCGGAATTCATTTTTTAAGTGTTAAAATTATTTTGCATGTAATTGGGAAATATAAAATATTAAATTAAGAGAAAGACAGTTCTTATAATGCTCAGGTTTGTGTGGTTATGAAGTATTTAATTCTTCTTTTATTTTTTTTTTTTTTATTCTTCTTTTCTCAGGGCCAGAGGGTTATAGATTTAGAGCTGGAGTGAAAATCAAAGGTCATAGTTCGACTACTTTTTGGTTTATGAGGAAACTAAAACTCAGGGATCTGAGCATCTAACATTAAGTAATAAAGCTGGGGTTGACTTGGAATCCAGAGTGCTTTCTGTGAATTTTGACAAAGGAGCTAACTTTTCTTTTTCCACTACCACAAACTTTTGCCATCATTTGTTATTTAAATTTAAGCAACTTTCCAGATTTATATCTGTTATGCTTTCCCCTGGATATCTGGGAAATTAAGGGAACTGTTCTATAATTTTAGTTCTTTCATTGTAACCTTAGACTAGATGTTCAACCTCACTATTCATTATTTTTACATATATAGAAAGAGGGGTTTGGACTAAGGCTCCCTCCAACTATACGTTTCCTTATCCAGCATCCTATATATTTCAATTCCTTCCAGCATGTAATACTACTTTCTAGGTTCTATATTTCTTTATAGATCTGAACATTTGTTTGAGGTTCTTTTATCCCTTGCCCTCCAAATTGATTCTGTCATCAACTCCTACTCATTATTCCTGTGTTAAGTTTGCAATTTTCTTGTTCAATCCTTGCTGCCTATTGGATTGAATTACAGCAATTGCATCTTCAGTAATTTCCTAGGTCTCTATTTGATCTCTTTTCTATTTATGCTTCAAAGCTAAGCTAAGCAAGAATCATCTTTCTTAAGCACCATTTGGATTTCTCCAACTCCTTTCTTAGAATCTCAGAGTAGCTTACAAATACCTCTTGAATACAATGGAAATTGGTTATCATTCATAGGTTTTTGGGTCTTTTACTAATCTATGAGTTACCTGAATGGGTACATCCCTTACTCAACACAGGCTTACAGTCCGCATTTGAACAAAGTGAAGCCAATTATTATTCTGCGTGCCGGGGTCCTGCTACCTCTAATCCAGCCACACCACAGAGAATACAAAAAAAAAAAAAAAATAGTAGGTTCTTTTCAAGAGTGGAAGTGCTTTGATCTTATGACAGATCTGTCTATCTATCCCATTCTTGTATTTCATGACTTCAGTGAGTTTACTTGACAGTCTAGTGTACAATATTTCCCAAGGGACCAAGAAATAGAGAGGATCACCAAGGTGGGAACATTAAGGAAGTCAGACCAGTAATCAGAGCACCAAGAGCTTTACTACTCCAAGTACACGATAGCTCCTTTATTGTTTTCCTCCTATCAGTATACTCATAGTAGGAAATTTCAGAAGCCTATGAAGGAAGCCTTATTGCAGATAGTAGGGCCGTGGCCTTGGATAAACAAAATATTGTGAGATCAAAAACAAAAAGGGAAAATCTTTTTTGCTGATTTAATCATATCTTCCTCTAGAAGTTTCATCTTTCCATTAATTCCCCTTTTCTTACACATTTTTCACTTTCCTAACTAATTCGTGGGACAAGAAGTAAAATTAGATCTAAGAGTTTTGCTAGCTATGGTATTTTATGATTCTCTAAACTCTTCTCTTAAAATATCATGTCAGAAAATGCGTGAGCAGGGGTGGAGGGAAGTAGGGGAAAGAGGAGGAAGTATATTAAAATTTTCAAGAAACAATTTTGTTTCAATTTAGGCTTTGACAGTAGTTGTGTGGGTATGTTTAAGCCACTAAATTTATTTGAGCTTCAGTTTCTTACTTTGTAAAATAGGAATGATAGTACAGTTATCCTTTCCACACACAACTTTCCCCAACATGTTTTTGATATATTGTGGGTCAGTATAAATAATTCAATGGGAATTTTTTGGGAGTTTTGTGGAAGCCACAGATGACATGCAAAGGCCAGCAGATGACAAAGAAAAAGCTTAGAAACTCAGGAATGCATAAAATATATGTATAGTATTGTAAACATCGACATATTTTATCTTTTAATAATATAATAATTCAGACTTCTTCTTTGGTATGAAGGGCCAAAAAATTTTACATGAATTTTCCTGATTGTCAGGGTGCCACGCCCCTCACTGCCATAATGTGAAAGGGATAAATGTACTTGTATTACCTCTCTCAAAGGTTAGGTAATGAAGAAATAATTATTGTCTTTTTGACTACTAAATTTGTAAAATTGAAAACACTCTAAAAAGGTGAATTGTTATTTTCATTGAGCACTGCACTTAACAGAGAAAACCAGGCTCAATTATTTTGCTCCTGTGGCGGGCAAAAGATATGTTTATTGTGTGTTTGGAAGGCAACAGTAAAAGAAATATCACATTGAGATGAGGGAAAGAAATGCACCAGACTAAAACCGAGTTCATCTGTTCTCCTCATCATATCCCTGAGATTGGTTGATGTAAGGGAAGCATGTGTCAGTTTGGATGTGTCTCACAGAGAAGGAGATGCTGTGGAAAGAGGCGCAAAAAACCCACAGGCCGACAGGTAGACAGACTGATAGACGAGGGTCACCTTTAATTTCTCACCTTGAGTGCTTTTTGTCTCTTGAAAGCTAAACTGGCTATGCACTGAAGCAACACATTGGTATAATCAGTGTAAGCCTTTGGAAAAGTGAGATTTTTTTTTTTATTTTTGACTAGGAGTCACTAAAAGAAGAAGCAGACAAGGCCAGCCCAGCAGGAATTATGTCAGCATAGGCAAGCCACCAATATATGGGACACTGTGACCCTTATGTCTTAACAATTGCCTCGCCAAAACAAAACAAAACAAACAAACCAAAAAAAAAAAAAAAAAAAACTAATCTAGTTTGGGAAGAGACCTCAGAGGCTCTCTAATCAAAATCCTAATCCCCTTGACAGCAATATCCTCTTGTGCCATTTGCCTAAGTCTAGATTCTCCATTAATAATAACAATGACTTTTCGCTTACGTAGCTAGTTACAGCCTATAACATATTTAAGATCCTAGATCATAGCTCATAGGATTATACCATATTAGAACTAGAAGGGTCCTTAGAAAACATCTAATCCAGTTTGCTCATTTTGCAGAGAACGAAACAGAAGTCTAGAGAGGTTACATGATTTATGCAAGATTGTATAGCTAATAAATTCAAGATCCAGTTGTCAGATCACAGTGTAGAGCTGGAAAGGACCTAAAGCCTATTGAGTGCCTCATTCATTTTATAGATGACAAAACCAAGGCACAGAAAAATCTAGTGACTTGCCCAGGGCCACACAATGAGGAAGTATCAGAGGGAAAATTTGAGCCTACATCTCCTTCACTTCAATCCCAGTCCTCTATCCACCCTCTAGTGAGGCTAATAAGTTTTGCATGCCAAGGAACTCCATGGTACCTCATTATTCTAAGACGTTTTTTGAAACATTTCAGGTATGATTAGACAACAATTCATTTGCAAAAGATCTTGGAATTTTATCATATTATAAGATCTCTATCACTCAATAGTGATATGGCACATTATAGAAAGCTAATATGATCTTGCACTGCATTAAGTGGGGTACACTATGCAGGCCTGGAGAGATGACAGTCTCATACCCTGCTCTTGCTAGACCACATCTGGGGTAGTTTGTTCAGTCCTGGGTGCCACAATTAGAAAGGGCATTTATAAGCTTAAAAGGATCCAGAGGAGTTTGAGTTTCCCTCCAATTATGTGAATCAGTGATTCTGTGATCTCAGTATAACAGCTCCTCTGACATAGTTCCTCCAAATAGCACTTGCCCTCATGAAATGTGTTCCCAGAGGACTGCTACTTCCCCTGTTTCTAGGGTACTGTGTGAGACTACCCTTATAAAACTATGACTAATGGGCCCCCACGAGTGAGTTTCCTAGTAAGAGTTAGTGAGTGGATACATTTAGTTCTCAACAAAAGCATTTACTAAGATGGCAGATAAACAAGAGTAGTTATAAAACAATCTTCCTATAAAACTTGGACACACTTTCCTTCAAATCTATATGGCATTTACAGTGAAATACAATGGCAATAAGGCACATACGCATGAAATGCAAGTGGTCAAGGCAATATGCAACTGTAGTTAGCAAGTGCAAGGAATTTCAAATATTGCCTATAAACAGTTTCCCTTAGGTAGGGCTCAGAGTCAAATCTTCTACTGTATAAAACTGATATAAGGAGATGAGCTTTGACGTTGTATAAATACCAGAAGGAAGCAAAGAGGTAGCTCACTCCTAGAGTCTTCCCTTCTTCCTCTTCCATATACTATCCCCATTTTCTATCCACACATACGCATATAGACATATATACATATGTCTATAAGCACACATGCACGCACATATATGCATGTGGTAGGTACATACTTTATATTTATTTATGTACATATTATAGCTTCCCCTGCCCCATCCTGTCCCTAGCATAATGAAAGCTCTCTGAAGACAGAGAATGTTTTATTTTTGTTTGAATTCCTAAGACCCAGAATAAGGACAGAGCAGATGCTTAATTGATGTTTGCATAATTGAATCAAATTGTTGGGAATACATTGGAATATTATAATCACTAGCACTGGAATCCTCACAACAACTCCATGAGATAGATACTAACCTTATGTCAATTTTTTGGATAAGGAAAGTGAGGATGAGACAAGTTAAGTGACTTGCCCAGGGTCCCACTGTCAGTAAGTATCTGAGAAAGAATTCCAAATCAGGTCTTCCCAAATCCAACTCCAAAAAAGTGCCTTGAAATAACTTAAGGTAGGAGAAAGGGACATTAAAGTCAGAGCTAGGATTTATAAATTAGATTGAAACTAAACTATGGAGATCTGTAAGTACCAAGATAAAAAGTTTAAGACTTATTCTACTTTTGTAGATTTACAGAAGGATATAAAAAATGAGAGAGTTATCTTACAGTTAATAGAGGTTGACCTTGGAATCAGTAAGACTAAGGTTCAAATTCTGCTTCTAATGTACCCTATGTCATCCATGTACAAGTCAATTAATCTCTCAACTCCCCAAGTAAATTGCTACAATTTTAAATTTCAGAGTTGTTGTTGAACTGCGTCTGTGGGGGAGTGTATACAGCATGTCTCTAATCTGATGAAATCACAGATAAATACATACATAATTAGTTATCTGGATGGATTGATAGGTAGATAAATGAATGAATGAATGAAATGAACAAGAGTAACCTGAGTGAGGAGATACAGATGAGATGTGATCTATATTGAAAGAGGGAGAGCTTGCATTGATAGGATTACAGGTCTGCTGAAGTACTAATATGCACAATACAAGGTACCATGTTCAGTCCTGGAAATAAAACAAAGACAGATAGGGCAAAGGCCTTGATCTCAGACAGCTTTCAGTCTAATGAGGGTAGGGGAAAACATGTCAGTCCGTTGAAATGCACTTATTAAGTGCTTATTATGACCCAGGCACTGTGCTAAGCATTAGGGATATAAAGAAAGGCAGAAACAATCCATGTCCTCAAGTACTTCACATTCTAATAGCAGATAAAATATTAAAACACCTAGGAACACATAAAATCTATATCATGTGAATTACAAATAATCTCAAGGGAAAGTTACCAGCATGTCAGTTGAGTTGGGGGCTGGAAAAAAGAGGTGGGAGATGCACTTCTTGCAAAACGTAGGATTTGATCTGAATCTTAAAGAATTTCTGAGAAACCAGAAGCCTCTAATGAGGAGGGAGAAATGTTAAGTGATTTGCCTAAGGTCACAAAACCAGTATATGTCAAAGGTAAGCCCTAACCCAGTTCTTCGTGCCATTAAGGCTGCCTCTAACTAGAAATAAGGCAGAAGAAATACATGGCCCCAAGGTTCATTACAGATTTATATCCTCTGACCCTAACCATTTGTTTCTCGCAGCACCATAGGATCTCATAGACAAAAAGTTAGCACTTCTCTACAGTTTTACAGATCTTCTCTCATGTAGGAGCGATGACCATTTGATTCCTGAATTCTAATTTATTCTGTAAATGTATTAGAGAATTAATTTCACAAAGGAGGCGAAATGATTAAGCTGTAATAAAAGTCTAGCAAGCACACCTGGGGAACCATGAATTATTGAAAATGAAGTCTGCATTGAATCCAGAGACGCTGGAACCAACTCCTAGTTAATGTGTCTTCTTTGATTGAATTGCAGTGATTAAAAGAGAGGGTGGGCTAATGTGGAGTCTTTCCCTTAAAAAATGCATACACAATTAAGCCTTCCTTGTGGAAGACAGAAGTAGTCACAGGGTTTTCTGTGTCTGATTATAAAGAAGTCAAAAATATGGCTGGGAAGAAAACTTCTGCATACCCTACTTTGAACTAGTACCATTTATTCTTTGGAAGGAAATTCTTTGGGCTAATATTGTAGAACTGGTTAATTTATTCAAAAACAAGAGGAAAATAAGTACATGGAGCTAAACAGTGTCCTGATGGCCAAGTAAAAGAGGAAATTGTTAGTGTATAGATAGATGGAGGTATAAGTTAATTAAAACAAGTTAGAACTTAGAAGGCAGCTAGGAGGCACAGTAGATAGAGCATATGGCCTGGAAGCAGGAAGACTCATCTTCCTGAGTTCAAATCTGCTCTCACACACGAGCTGTGTAACCCTGGGCAAGTCACTTAACCCTATTTGCTTCAGTTTCCTCAGCTGTAATATTAATATTAATAAAACAAGGGGCAAATAAAGAATTACAAATTTACTTCTTGAGTAGGGGAGGGATTATAAAAAATATTCTTATATTCTTACTGTGGAGGAGGTCATTAGAATTGTGTATGTTGGCCCGAGCAGTAAGTTCAATCTAAATTGTTAGAATTATGAAAAACTGATTTGCTGGAATTCCTGCTTTCTTTCATTTGCCTACTGAGAAGTCTTGTCTTCTCAAACTTTCACCTTGTATTGCCAGATCCATCCTCATAGAGCTTTTCCTTCTTTCTGTTACTACTCCTATTCAACTAATGACCCCCACTATAGCCAAAGCCATGGGTCATTCAACATGTGCTAAAAAGTCAATCATGCATTCAGAGACTCACAGTATCAGAAAATCTGAGAGTTGGAATACATGCTAATATTCACCAAAGTGCTAAGCGTCTCTTTAGTTTGTGATAACGAAAAGGGCTTTGTAAACAGTAAAGTGCTTCAATACACAGTATTATTGTTGCTGTTCTTGTTATTATTCTTCTTAAATCAAATTCTATTCGTGAATTCAGCAAAATAATTTCTATAAAATTAAAAAGCAAAATACTTCAATAGTACAAGGTGGACTTCATCTGTTTTGCAGGGTATTTGGTTCTTAGTCAAGTTCCAAAAAAATAATTACATATATTCAAGTCACCAATTCTCTGTTAAATACAGTATTTACTGTATTACAGTATTTACTAATGAGTTTCTTGGAATCTTTAGACAAATAGTTTATTCTGGAATCGTGATACCTCAGAATTGTATTTTACTAACCAGTAGTTTCTTTTATAATTAAACCTCACTTCTAATGTTTAAGATTTCTTTTATAATGGAGAAAGAGCTAAGACAATTCTTGTTTTCAAGTAGAATTGTAAAATTAGCAGATTCAGTAGAATTACAGAAAATCAGCAAGTTAACTTGGTGTACTGGTACTCCCAAGTACTGTGGGATTCTGACTTCCACTTCGCTGGGATCCAGCAAAAGGAAAGTATTAGAAGATTTATCCATTAGGCTCTACCAAAGAAACAAAAAAAGCACACCAAATATAATCCAGTATGCTTCAGGCATCCTGACATAACAAATTTTTGCATATTTGTTCTAAATCTCTTAAATTCCTATTACTGAAACCAAAGTGTTCTTCATACCACCCAGAGATAAACTGTTAAACATTACATATTTTACTCCTCTAGATGAATTAGATTAGATTAGATGTCTCTTTTAGGCATAGAGGTGACTCTTATTTCTTGAAATGTATGCTAGCAGGACACAAGCTGTGAAAATTCCTAGCATGCAGTAATTCAAGTATTGACTTTATAATTAATTATATTCCTTTCATCTAAGGCCCAGAGGTTATTTACCATGGCTGGGATGCCAGTATATAGAAGCCACTGTGTAGGGAGATGAGATACTAAGGAAGACCAAAACAAAACAAACAAACAAAAAAGAGTGGGTCTGGGTAGAAAGAACATTGGGTTTAGAGCTAGAGGACTTGGGTTTGAATCCTGATTCTGCTACTTGTTACCTGTGTAATTCAAGTCACTTTTCCTTACTGGGCTGCAACTTTTTCATCTGTAAAATGGGGACACCAACCTCCAAGGTCTTTTTCAATTGTCCTTTTATCTATTATCTAATGATGTAGGATCTAGCTCTGGAATGATAAGGCTGATATCAAATCATTTATACTGATGCAAAAGCTTAGAAGAGGTGGGAATGTTGGCAATGTGTCAACAGTCAAGAACCAAATAAAAAAAACCCAGAGATGTCACCAAATTAACTCATACTGATTTGATTCCCAGCTACATGCAGAGTGTGAAATATATGCTGGGGTTGATAGAAAATCTAGAGTAGATCAACTCTGCCCTCAGTATCATACGGAAAGAATCTTGGAGGCCATATCCCTAATCTTACAAAAGAAGAAATGGAAGATGATTGAGGTTAGGTGACTTGACCAAGATGACACAGCCAGGATTTGAACCCAGAACCTGTAACTTCAAATTCACTTCTCTATCCACTGTGCTTCAGGCCTCCCTTTTTCCTTCTTGTGTAGCTAGCTTATTTCTAGAAGAAAGATGAGACACAAACATGTATAACAATATTTTATAATTTAGGATGACTGAGGGATGCAAAGCAAGTGTTTTGTGAGGTAAGATGCAGAAAGTCAATACTGCTTGGGGCAGTATCAGGAGGTGATGGGAGGAAGCGCTGGAGTCTATACAAATTCAAGCTTGTGATCACTAGACTCTACATGCTACTTTTTAATTTCATTCACTGTGCTCTGTAGCCTTTCTTTTATTAAAGAGGTAATATCATTAACTGGTAGGGCCTACAGATGGGGAATCACTTTGCTTGGTGTCTCACAGGTGCACATATATTCATGCAATACAATGCACACACACACATAGGCACATACATACATTTACATATGTGCACATGTGCGTGCCATATCTGTGTCCACATACACACATTTGCATATAGATTTTTTGAGTGCAAGTCAGTAAGTCAGCCAAACAGATAAATTGTTATACTGATGCAAAAGCATCAACAGATGAATGGCTCCAAGGGTAGGAAGAACACAGATCGTGCAGGAACACTAGAGGTAGCCTTGGAAACTTCTACCTGCAATATCAGCATAGACATCTGCAAGAATGGGACTGATATTTTCTTTATACTAGCCCTTCATGAAAAGGGGAAAGTTCTGAAGGAGAGAGAAGCAGAGGCTCATCAGAGCTGTAACCCGGCACAGTTGAGACTGCCTACGATCCTGAGGCATTTTCCCTTGTCCCAGATTTTCTGCATACACCAGGTCACTAATCCCCTGGGGCAGCTGCCTATGAGAGGAAGTGGTAGATGTGTTTCCCTTGAGTGCTTTTATAGGTCCTCAGTCATACAGTTGTGCTATTCTATAGTATAAAGGAAGGTTACACACAAAGGAAAACTGAGGCAAGATATGGGGTGTTTTAGATTTCAGCCCCAGAGTCACTTATCTGAATTCTCACTGAGTTCATGTCCTTGTCCCTGGTGAGTAGCAATGGTAACTTACATTTATATAGTACTTTTTGGTTAAAAATGCATATTTTATCTAATTTGATTCTCACAACAACCCTTTGAGATACACAGTACAAGTATTATTGTCTCCATTTACAAATGAAGAAATAAAGTTAATATGATTTTTTCTCAGGAAGAAGTAGAACCAGGTGTCAGACTTAGGTCCTCTGTCACCAAATCCTGAGTTCAAATTATTATGCCACAGTATTTCCTCACAAAGGGTACCAGATTATAATATAAATGTATGGATATTGTGATTCTAGAAGCATGTTGCTTTGATTGCAGTGAGAAGCTG
Source organism: Vombatus ursinus (assembly GCF_900497805.2). NCBI lineage: Eukaryota > Metazoa > Chordata > Mammalia > Diprotodontia > Vombatidae > Vombatus > Vombatus ursinus. The sequence goes on along the minus strand of NW_020945014.1, from coordinate 10,540,272 downwards.
GGGTAAAGCTGATTTCATACACAAGCTTTTCTTCTTTTTTGAGAGATTTTTTGAAGTCACTTGAAATCATCTTCTTTTGATTTATTTTTCCCTCTCTTTTTTTTAGTGATTTGTCTTTAGCATATTCCTATTATTCTCCATTATTTAAAAAATCCATACTGAGTTTCCAAGCCATATTCCTATTAATAGAAAAGAAACAAAATCCCATATCTCTGCAGGGAATTTTACTTTTTATGGTCTGTCTGTTGTTCTATAGAAATGTGGACCCTGAAACAAGGCATCTCTTTGTTATCTCCAGTAGAGGTCATTCAATGACCTGATTTAAGAAGCATCTAAAAAGATTCTGCTATTAGCAATCAGTCCGTCAGCTATTAAGTACATTCTATATGTCAGGCACTGAGCAAAGCACTGAGAAGATGGAGAAATATAAAAAATATGGCCCTTGCCCTCAAAGACCTCACATTCTAATTGGAAAGACAACTTCCATACAACTATGGATATACAAAATATGTCTTAGAGGGAAGGCAGGCCCTAGCAGAGGGACTCTATCCCTGATTACCATGTCAGGGGTTGTATGTATACCACTGCTACTTGTGGGCTAGAAAATTGTTAGCTTTTTCAAGGAGATATTCTCTTAAGGCTCTTATATACTCTATTATTTTGTACAGTGGGCAAGTGTTGTGGAAAAAATGCTTTAAGTTGAGTGCTACTCCCTGTGGATAAGGGAATACACATTCAGTTGTGTCATGGGGTTGTGTGATTGTGACATCACTTGAAGTTCTAAGCCTTTTTCTTCTCTTTCTTCAAAGGAGTAGCAGGCTTGACCCTCTATCTGCCACCCAATTTCTTTTTGTAATACAACTCAGTCAAATTGTAATGGAGATTTGAGCCAATAGAGCGACACCTTAATTACCCCAAATGAACATTTGCAATGCTCCATTTCTGAGGAGACCTAACTGACATGCGAATCTGGATTAATTCAAGAAAACAACTCTTAGAGTGGGCCCTGGGATCAGCATGGATCCAAACAAAGTGCTGACTCCTTTGACTTCTCCGTCTAACTCTTTCTCTTCACTTGAACCTAGAACTATCTTCATCTCTTCTTCTATGCCTCCTATGTCTTCACACACATCTGTAACTTCCCTTATGTCTCCCCAAGAACTTTCCCCTGCCTCTTCTGCTGTAACTATCCCCAAATACAAACCTGTTACTAAATTCTCTCCAACTGCCTCTAAATCTGCACCTGTATTCCCGACTACACAAACACCTGTACCAACCTCTAAATATTCATATCGCTGCACCTTGATCTCTAAAAATCCATATCACTGCAACTTGACACCTATCTCAGAATATCCCCCTGTCGGTGCAGCCACTGTACCTATACCTACAGGCACATTGATATTTACTTGCGTACCTACCCATAGGTATCCCTCTAACTGTAACTTTACCTCTACTCTGTCATCTGCATCTACCCCAAAACCTACTCCTCTCTGTACATCCCCTACATTTACAACTCCACTTACACCTGAAACTCCATTTAGCCCCAGATCGACTCCACCTATATCTCCAACTCCATCTAATTCTGCACTTCTTAATAAGGATCGCTCTAATCTGATCTGTAGCTCTACCTCAGCATCTACACTCTCTCCCAAATCTGATCCTATCTCTATACCCTTGACAACTACACATAAATCTACTTGTTCACTTTTCCCTGGGATTCCATTTAATTGTACCTGTGCTGCTACCTCGACATCTTCACTCTTGCCCAAATCTAATCCACTTACGTCTAGGTCTACATCTACCAATGCATTATCTCCTGGGAATTCTTCTAACTGTATCAGTAGCTCTACCTCGACATCTACACTTAGCCCCAAATTGAATCCAACTATGTCCAGAGCTACCTCTTGTGCCTTATTCCCTGGGTATTCCTCGAATTGTACCTGTAACTCCACCTCGACCTCTACCCTTAGCCCCAAGTCTCCTCCTACACCCAAATCTCCATCTATCTCTGCCTTACTCCCTAATTATCCCTCTAACTGTATCTTTAATTCCACTTCGACCTCTACTCTTAGCCCCAAGTCTCCTCCTACATCCAAAGCTACATCTACCTGTGCCTTACTCCCTGATTATTCTTCTAATTGCATCTGTAACTCTACCTCGACCTCTACTCTTAGCCCCATATCTCCTCCTATATCCACATCTACATCTACCTGTGTCTTACTCAAGGATTATTCCACTAACTGTATCTGTAACTCTACTTCAACCTCCACACTTAGCCCCAAATCTCCTCCTATATCCAAAGCTACGTCTATCTGTGCCTTACTCCCTGATTATCCTCCTAATTGTGTCTGTAACTCTACCTCAACATCATCCCTTAATCCCATATCCCCTCTCATATCCACAGGTACATCTACCTGTATCACTAGCTCTACTTCGACATCTACACTTAGCCCCAAATCTCCTCCTACCTCAACATCCTCTAAATCCACACCTAAATTTCACTGTGTACTTTTCCCTAAGGATTCTTCTCATTTTACCTCTGTGGCTACCTCAACATCTATAATCTACTCAAAATCTAATCCACCTACAGCCACATCTACATCTCCCTGTTCTTATCCCTCTAGTGGTATCTCAACCTCAAAATATTCACCTATCTTTGCATCCTCTAAAAACAAGGCTACTTCTACACCTATGACTATACCTGAGTGTAAATCTGTAGGTACTTCAATATCTATACCTATGCAGAAATATACTCCCATCTCTACATCTCCCCCTAAATGCACACATATGTTGACATCTGAGCCTATACCCATACCTAAGTGTACATCTGCGGCTACCTCTACAGCTACACCTATTTACACATCTACCATTCCAGCTCAAGCCACTTCTACATTACAATCTAAACTTAAATCTATACCATCTATCATTTTCCCTCTCTTTCCGTATAGCTTTACATCATCCTCTGCTCCTACCTCAAACCCTGAAACACCTTCTCTCACCACTGAAGAACCATTGACACCTAACTTTCCACATGAATTCATGTCTCTCTCAACATCTGTCTGAACAACAACTATATCTATGTCTACCTATACTTTCCACCTCCATGGTCTATGCTAAAGCACCAGGGCCTTGCCAACTCCGCAAAATGCTAAAAGGGACTGGGTATAAAGGAAATAAAGCAAAACAGACCCAGCGCACACAGTTGGACTTTTGACAAGAATCAGTGAAACACACAGAAATGACTCTCCTGAAATATATTGGATTTTGTTGGGGCATCTCAGCTTTCTGTTGGGTGTTCTCCTCTGGAGTATGGTTTTAGGTTTCATTCTTGCTTTGCATTTACATGGTGGGCATTTAGTTTGGCTCCTCAACACTTCTCCTGACCTCAAAAACCTCAGTTCCTCTCTAGAATGGTCCCTGTCATTTGCTTTCACCATGAGATACTTCAAAATTTGGATGCCCTTCCTAGTGGAGAGCTGGAACCTCAGTTCCAGCTGTTGGACCTGGCCACTGCAAGAATCTGTTAGTCCCTTCATACTGTACCCCTGGACTTCACTTACCTGTGAATGGACATCCCCAAGAATGATCAAGGCCCCTGCATACTACATCTACTCTCTATCTTCCTCTAAGTCAATGGTTCTTAGTCTGGAGTACATGAACATACACACACACACACACACACACACACACACACACACACATACATCGTGTGTGTGTGTGTGTGTATAATTACAATCCACATATCCATGCATACATGTATATGTATGTGTGTGTATACATGGATATATATACATATGTATTTAGTGAGGGTATTTCAATATAATTGGTTTCCTTGGTAATACTATACATTATATTTTATTATTATATTTTATAATTATTATAAATTATTATATTTTATTATACATTATATATAATTTATATAGTTCTGTATTATATAATATTAAAATTATTATATTTTATACATTAAAAACATAATTCTGAGGAGTTAATAGAGTTCACTAGACTGCCAAAGAGATCTATGACAATAAAAGGTTAAGAACTTCTTTGCTATTACTACTACTACTACTACTACTACTATTACTACTACTACTACTACTACTACTACTACTACTACTATTACTTTGCTATTACTACTACTACTGCCACCATTACTATTACTCCTCCTCCTCTTCCTACTATTGCTTCTGCCACCACTACTACCTCTACCACCACCGCTACTACTACTACTGCTACTACTATTGCTACTACTTCTACTGCTGCTGCTGCTTTTACCACTAACACTACTACAACTATCACATATAGCTTTCATGTATGTAACTCTTAATTTTAAAGAATCATAGATATAGAGCTGGAAGGGACCATTTTGACCATCAAGTCCAATTTTTTCTGAGTCCCAGAGAAGTTAATTGACTTGACTAAGGTCATACAATCAGTAAATGCAAAGCTTCAAATTCATATCCTCTGAGTCCAAGTTTAGTTATTGTCTTAGCAAAGACCTGTAAGTTAGTCAGTTCAAGTATTATTGTTCCCCTTTGATAGATGGTGAACCTGATGCACCGAGAGATGAAATGACTTGCACAAAGTCATAAGGCTTATGAGTGAAAGGGTGAAAATACCAACCCAGGATTTCTGACTCCAGATAGTTATTGAGTTAGTTTCACATATTTATGACTCCATGTCCCTTGTCTCTCTTCATCTGCCTTTAGATCCACATCTACACTTAGCCCTCTGTACCTACATCCATAGTTTATGCCCAGAGTACATGTGGAAGATAATAGGTTATATTTCATAGTGTCTTATGAAGTACTTCCCTAAGAGCACTCATAGTAGAGAATGTAAACACTATACAAATGAATTAACTGAGGCTCAGAGCAATTAAGTATTTTCATCAGTCATGTTGCTTACTAAATAGAGGACATAAGATTAAAATAAATTCCTTTCACCTCCACATTAAACCTTCTTTTCAATATAACATACTGCCTCACTAAATCCATATCTATATCTACTTTGATATCTGTATTGGTACTTCAGTTCATTTTAATTCAATTCTGCAAATGTGTGTTATTAATATAATAATATCAATTTTTCTTTAGAGTTTACAAGTTTACATGGCACTTTTCTTCAAATAACTCTAAGTAATTAATTCTTATTGACTGATTGAGATAAGATAGTAAAATTATTATCACCCCCATTTTATAAGTTAAAAACAGAGATTAATATTTAGTAATAAGTTCCACAGTTAACAGTGTCATTAAAAATCTGAAATCAGAAAGAAATGAAAATAAAGTATGCTCCAAGCACTAAGGGCAACTAGACACATACAGACACACACACACAGACACACAGACACACACACACACACACACACACACATACACACACACACACACAGAGGCACACATTGTTGTTTAGTCATTTTAGTTTTGTCCAACTCTTCATAACCCCATTTGGGTTTTTTTTGGCAAGGACACTGGAATAGTTTGCTATTTCCTGCCCCAGCTCATTTTACAGATGATGAAATTGAGGTAAACAAGGTTAAGTGACTTACTCAAAGACACACAGCTAGTAAGTGTCTGAGGCCAGATTTAAATTAGCTATTTCCTAAAGGGCTATACACAAACCCACCCCCATATGACCTCTGCACACTGTAAACATGTTATATACATGTATATCATGTATGTATTACTTATATTATGATACATTATATACATTCATGTTATATTTATCATACATAAAGTAATATATTTTAGCAATCTGAAAAGTAGAATGCATGAAGAAAAGAAATGTGAAATGGAATAAAGCTAGAAAGATACTTTTGAGTTATATCATGCAATATCTTGTAAGCCATGTACCTAGAAGAAAGAGGGACTTACTGAAGACTTTTTAGAAGAATGACAACATGGTGAGATGAAACTTTAAAGATCATTTTGGCAGCTCTATGATGAATAGTTTGGAGAGAGAAGAGACTGGAGGCAGGAGACCAGATAAGAAGGCTTTTAGAATAGTCAGGTTGAGTAGCAATGAATGTCTGGACTCCTCCAGTAGTAGTTGAGTAATAGTGAAAAATAAAATGGCAGATAAACTTTGGGATAAAAATTGACAGAATTTGGCAACTGATTGTTTGAATTGAAAGGAGTGGAAGGGTCACAGGTTATTTTGAATTTTTGAACCTGGCTGACTGCAAAGATGGAGGTATTTATTAGTAACTTAAAAGAGGAAACTGGAAAGAGGGGATTGTGTGTGTGTGTGTGTGTGTGCATATGAGTGTGTGAAGTTAATGATTTCCAATTCAAGTATATTGAGTTTCATGTCAAGCAGAACAATAAAGTAGACATGTCCAACAGGAATATGTAGATTCAATGTGTGGCACGTAGGAAATAAAGAAATGGTATCTATAGTTTTGGGAGCCATCTGCAAAGAGGTGATGACTACAGTCATGGAATCAATCACTAATAGAGAGAGAATTGAGAGAGAAAGAAGGGAGTAGAATACCGAGCCTTGGGGGACACCTACACTTAAGACATTAGGAGACTGAAAATAATTCAGTGCAAGAAACTCAAAAGAGGCTGTTCTCCAGATAGGAAAACCAGAAGAGAGCAATGTCATGGGAACCCTGGGAGGAGGCAGTGTCCCAAAAGGAAAAGTTGGTCAATTGTATTAAACATAGTAGATCATAAATTGTTTAAGTGGATCTTCTCTGTGAGTTAACAAAGAGGGATATAGACAAGGAAAGGCAATTGGATTTGCTCACTGATGACCTTAGAGTGAGCAATGTTAGTGAATTACAGGGTCAATGCCTATGTTGTAAGGGGATTGAAGGAAATGGAAGCAGTAAATGTGAACTGCCTTGCTCCCAACATACTCATTCTAACAAAAAACATCACATTTGCATCAGATAAAATAATGATTTAGCAATGTAATGAGAAAATATGAGTGAATTCTTTTATGTCATTACTGCACAAAATGTCAGCCAGGCCTATGGCAATAGGAAGGGAGGGGCAGTAAATTCAGTATCAGTGAAGACAAACAAATCCAGCCTTTCATGGTGACAAATGAAGGCCCAGAGATACTCTTAGCCTATAAGGCTCTGTGTCTGTTGAAGGAAGAGAAAAGGGTCCCTGGAGAAAGCCTGAGGGAGGTCAAAAAGCCCCAGAGTGAGGACCATGAATGCACTGGGGTGCAAGATGACTAAGATACAGTGTTGAGGGAGGACTAGCATCTCTGGTGCCAGGGCTTGCCCAGGCCTTTTCAGGGTTGCTCATCCACCTTTGGTGTCAAGCTGGCACTCAAGTCTTACCTATGGCCCCAAGAAGATGCAGCATGTGCAGTGGCCAAACCCTGGTTAAACTGTTTTGGCAGACAGGCTAAACCAGGTTGAAGGTAACCAATAGGCCTCAAGCTCACTGATGAATTAGGGAGTTATCACTCCCAATGGAATGGGTGGCTGAGAACAATTTCGTCTAACAGTCATGAAGGCTGAATCAGGCACTGTTGAGTGCTTAGAGCTTGGTCAGACACCAAAGACACCAAGGTCATTCACTGCATCCTGGGTCATCACCAGTCATCTTGATTTTGGTCTTGCAACTGAACTTTGGTGAAAAGAATTGGAAGGAGAATAAATTCATTGGAAGAGATTGGCAAACTTCACCCAAGCAATAGATTTCCTAAAAAATTACAAAAGAGTAAACAAAATTAATGACCCCATGAAATAGCAGGAAATATTAGACAAACTAAAAAGAATGAAAAAAAATTGGAGAAAATACAACATGTCTAATATCTGAATAATTAAAGTGGAAAACAGGACACAGATAATTGAAGAATCATTGGACTCTCTGAAAAACTTGATTATAAAAATTTAAATAGCATATTTCCAAAAATCATAAATAAAAGCTATCCAGATCTATTAGAAATAGAAGGAAAAGCTAAGAGATAGGTAGTTATAAGTATAGATAGATGTAGACATGTTTTCCATTCCAGTATATATGTATATATGTAAATACATATTATTCTTTCTTCATCTTTGTTATTAAAATTGCTATCTAATTTTTTTTAATCTTAGCATATCTATATCTACACATCTCCAAAAGTCAAAATCCTAGGAATGACATAGCAAACATCTAGGGCTCTTATGTCAAAGAAAAAAAAATGAAGCTTTTTTTTATTTGTTTATTTGTTTTCAAAAGGGAGAGAAGTAGATATGTTTATGAGTGATAGGGAAGCAGCTGATAGACAAGGACAGAGTGAAGATATTTGAAAGAGTGGGGATGACAGAAGAGTTAATCTGCTAGAGAAGATGGGAAGGAATGGGATGATTTGTCCATGCAGAAGGGTTTGCCTTGGTAAGAAGAATGGTCATATTCCACATGAGATGGTTGAAGGAGGAAACAGTGGAAAAAGACATCTTGGTGATATAAGATGAGGAGGAAAAGAGAAGAGAATGTTTCTTGATGATATAATTCCAATCTGTATGAAAAGAACGAGTTATTTAAAGAGATAAGAGGAACTAACTATCACCTGAGATTAAAAAACACACACACACACACACACACACACACACACAGAGGAAGGATAGAAGAAAGAGCTGGTAAAAGAGGATGAATATCCAAACATGTTCATAGATCTCTAACAATGGTGTCAGGAGCACTAACGTTAAAAATGAGTTGCACTTATCAAAAACACTTAATACCTACAAAAAGGAGATTTCTTTTTAGTTGGAGAAAAAGAAGAAGCAAAGAGAAGAGGAAAAAAAAACCAATTAGTCCCGGTAGATGGGATGATCAGTGATGGAGAAAAAGGTAGTTTTCTCTTATTTTATTCCTGCTTTGATAGCCAAGTAACAATAATCTTTAACTAAAAGGGAGAGAACAGAAATAATTAAAGTGAGTTAATACTCAAATAAGAACATTGAAAGATATTGGTAAGCAACTGCTGATGGGCTGAAGTCACCAGACCCAGATGCATTACATTTTTGTGTACTGAAGGAATTGGCAGACGTGAATGCTGAGCTATTGCCAGTGATCTCTGAAAGCCTGAGAATAACAGAAAAGGTACGGTAGGACCAGACAAGAAAAAAAATTCCTCTTTTTCCCCCAATTTTCTTCTTTTTATTTCATTTTTGTAGGAAAGGTTGAGAGATGTAGGTGAGAAAAGAGTCTGAGTATGTGGGTGTACAACTGTTCAGTTCAAATCAAATTGTATTCATTATTAATGTGATATTAAATTGGTCTTGAGTCTCTAATTGAGTGCCTCAGTGATCTATCCTTTGGCATCATGCTGTTTAGTGTTTTTTATTAAATTCTTAGAATAAGAGAGATGATGTGCTTATCAAATTTCACTTAATATAAGACTGAAAGGGATAGAAATATTCTGGATGGAAAAGTCAGGATAAGCAAGCAAGTTGGACCAAATCTAATAAGATGAGCAACGATTTCATAGGATGGATGAGAAAATGTGGATAGCTAGCATTCTGCACTGGGGCAAAGAGACCTAGCCATGGTAATGAAATCAGAGATCCATGAAAATAGGTAAGTATTTGTATGACCCAGTGCTTCACTTTAAAATGGGGGTGATATTCACATTACCTACTTGCCAAGGCTTTGGGAGAAAAAAAAAACATTTATAAACTGCAGTATTATATACACATGGACTAATTATCCCAAGTCTGACTTAGTACAGGTTAATTGGCTCAGTCTTCGACACTTGTACAGATGTCTTAACCTAGTAGAGGTCACTTGGTGGTAGATTGAAACAACTAAATCTATCATCCACTAATCTTCTGGACATTATCGTTTTGGGTATGTATAGGCAGTAAGTATAATAGATTCAAACCAAAAATGTCAAAAATGTAAAGATACACAAATGTTGTCTATGCCTAACTCTGGACTTTTTTCCGAGCAGTGTTATTTAAAGCTTAAAAAAAGCAAGTATAGTTTACATAAATTTCTTACTATGGATCAGCAATGAAACATAATCACCAACATTTAATTTGCATCCATGAGTTCAGCTTAATCAATTGAAGAAAATGATACCACCCCATTCAGATTTATTGCTAATATTACAAGGCCAGAGTAAAACCAAACAATAAATATTCCAAGTGGTGGCAATTGTTGATATGCCATTATATTTTGATAAACATGCTACGAATTATAATGCATCCATGTATTAAATAACCAACTCACAGCCCAAAAGAGCTGCTAATGCCCCTATTTTTCTTGTTACTAATAGGAAGCCAAATTATGGTTTTACATTGATTCTAAGACAGAAAAATTGTACTTTGGGATGTTAAGAAAAAAACATTTTGTATTTTTTTAACCTGTTTTGGTTTCCTGAGGTGATACACAGAACAAAGGAATAATGAGGACTAACTAAGGTCAATAACCTGAATGTTCCTGATAACCGGTCATCAGAGTTCTGTAGGAGAAGAATTCAAATTGGATCCCATCAATGGTGTATCATTACTTTGCATTGGAACCTTGGGATGAAAGGCAAGGTAAAGTGACCTAGACTGGGGCTAGATAAACACGGGGATCTACAGCAAAGGAAAAAGTGGAAGCAAATATTCCAGAAGTGAGAGAGAGTTGAAATCAATGGTGAAACTCAAGCTGATTCAGAGTGAAGCAAGAAGAAAAAATCTGTACATAAAGGGTGACATGGAAAATCCAGGGTGGGTGCTGGCAGTCCACTAGGTGAGAATGTATGAAGTTCATGAGTCAAGGGTATCATGCAAATTATAGAAAGGAAACAGGTAGCCGTGAAACAACAAATGGTTGAGGGTGGATTTTTTTTTTTTTGATGGAGAGGGAAATGGTGCCAGGAACAATTCTTTATTCCACACCATTTTTGTTGTTCAGTTCTTTCAGTCATGTCCTACTCTTCGTGATCCAATTTGGGATTTTCTTAGCAAACGTACTAGGTGATTTGCCATTTCCTTCTCCAGTTCATTTTACAGATGAGGAAACTGAGGCAAACAAAGTGAAGTGACTTGCCCAGGGTCACACAGTTAGTAAGTGCCTGAGGCCAGATTTGAACTCAGGTCTCCCTGACCCCAGGCCCAGCACTCTATCCCATTTGCCTTTTAGCTGCCCCTGCACCCCATTGCATACCTACTATAGGGATGCTACCTCAATTCTCTTTAAATACCAATCATTTAAATACCTCAATTTCTAATGATAATTCTTTCAAGAATCATGCCCTGATATCTCCTGTCTATAATGATGTTTCCTTTTTTGACCTCCCCAGAGAACTTTGTTTTTCACATATTTCCTATGGACAAAATCTAGAATTATTTTATATTATAATTATTCACATTAAACTCCTCCTCTGATTCTTCATTATAGAATGTAAGGGACCTTGGTTTTCAAGGGCTGTGACAATAAATTATACACTGTCTCAGTGGCTGTCAACATGGAAGATCTTCAAATACAGTCAGTAAGTCAGTTAGTCAATAAGTATTTATCAAGTGTCTCTTATGTACCAGGCGCTCTGCTAACCACCAGAGATACAAAAAAAAAAAAAAAAAGACAAAAGACAGTGCCTAGTCTCAAGGAGCTCACAGTCTGTAGGGAGAGACAGCATGAAAACAATTATGTACAAACCACTCATATACAGTCCTGGGGAGTCAGAAGTAATCAATAAGGGGAAAAGGGCTCAGGAAAAAGCTTTTCATAAAAGATGGAATTTTAGATGATACTTTAAGGAAGCCAGGGGAAACCAGGATGCAAAGATGAAGATAGTGTTCCAGGTATAGGTAGTAGTCAATAATAATTTTTTAAAAAGCACAGAGTCTACAGACAGTGTTTTGTGTAAAGAACAGCAAGGACATCAGTGTCACTGGATCACCGAAGGACGTAGGTGTGAGAATCAAATGACATAATATTTGTAAAATATTTAGCACAGTGTGTGGCAAATATTAAGTATTTAATAAATGCTTATTACCTTCCTTTCCCCTCTGTAATCATATTACAGACATACAACATGCAGTTTATTAATACAATCTTAGACAAACACTAAAGTGTGGAAGAGGAGAGAGGGAACTGGGTTTAAAGCCTGGCTCTGACATTTATTAGCTGTGTGACCCTAGGTAAGTCACTGAAATCCTCTGATTATCAAGTTTTTTTACCTCAAAATTGTTATGATAATTATGCCCTTAATCTCATTGTGAGGAAAGTTCTTTTTTTTAAACTTCAAGGTATGGTATAATTAGGAGTTACTATGTTTTTAATTAATTAATTAATTTTTGGTTTTCAACATTCACTTCCATAAGATTTTGAGTTCTAAATTTTCTCAAACTCTTTCCCTTTCCCCTTCCCCAAGACAGTGTGCAATCTAATATAGGCTCTACATATACATTCATATTAAACATATTTTCACAATAATCACGTTGTAAAGAAGAATTAGAACCAATGGGAAGAACCACAAGAAAGTAGAAACAAACAAAGAAAAGAGCAAATAGTATGCTTTGATCTGCATTCAAACTCCATAGTTCTTTTTTCTGGATTTGGATAGCATTTTCCATCATGAGTGTTTTGAAGTTTTTTTAGATCCTTGCACTGCTGAGAAGAGCCAAGTCTAACCAAGTTAGTCATTGTGCAATGTTGCTATTACCACGCACAATGTTCTCCTGGTTCTGCCTACTTCACTCAGCATCAATTCATCTAAGTCCAGGTTTTTCTGGTCTATTGGCTCATCATTTTTATGGAACGATAGTATTCCACTACATTCACATACCACAACTTGTTCAGCTATTCCCCAATGGATGGGCATCCTCTCAATTTCCAATTCTTTGCCACCACAAAAAGAGCTGCTATAAATATTTTTGTACATGTGGGTCCTTTTCCCATTTGTATTATCTCTTTGGGATACAGACCTAGAAATGGTATTGCTGGGTCAAAGGATATGCACAGTTTTATAGCCCTTTAGGCATGGTTCCAAATTCCTCCCCAGAATGGTTGGATGAGTTCACAAATCCACCAACAATGCATTAGTGTTCCAATGTTCCCACATCTTCTCTAACATTGATCATTTTCTTGTTTGGCCAATCTGATAGGTATGATGTGGTACTTCAGAGTTGTTTTGATTTGCATTTATGTAATCAATAGTGATTTAGAGCATTTTTCATATGACTATAGATAGCTTTAATTTCTTCATCTGAAAACTGCCTGTCCATATCCTTTGACCATTTATCAATTGAGCAATGACTTGTATTCTTATAAATTTGACTCAGTTCTTTCTATATTTTAGAAACGAGGCCTTTATCAGAGACACTGGTTGTAAAAATTACTTCCCAGCTTTCTGCTTCCCTTCTAATCTTGGTTGCACTGGCTTTGTTGTGCAAAAACTTTTCAATTTAATGTAATCAAAATCATCCATTTTGCATTTCATAATGTTCTCTATCTCTTGTTTGGTCATAAATTCCTCCATTCTCGATAAATATGACAGGTAAACTATTCCTTGCTCTCCTAATTTGCTATAGTATCAGCCTTTATATCTAAATCATGTACCTATTTTGACTTTATCTTGGTATATGATGTAAGATGTCAGTCCATGCTTACTTTCTGTCATACTATTTTTCATTTTTCCCAGCAGTTTTTGTTAAATAGTGAGTTCTTATCCCAAAAGCTGAAGTCTTTGAGTTTATGGAACAGTAGATTACTACAGTTATTCACTGCTGTGTTTTGTGTACCTAACCTATTCCACTGATCCATCACCCTTATTTCTTAGCCGCTACCAAGGTCTTTGATGATTGCTGCTTCATAATACAGTTTAAGATCTGGAAAGTCTAGGCCACTTTCCCTTCCATTTCTTTTCATTAATTCCCTTCATATTCTGGATTTTTTTCTTCCAGATGAATTTTGTTATTATTTTTTTTAGTTTTGTAAAATAATTTTGGTAGTTTGATTGGTATGGCATGAATAATTAAATTAATTTAGGTAGAATGATCATTTTTATTATATTAGCTTGGCCTACCCATAAGCAACTAATATTTTTCTGATCTGACTTTATTTTTGGGAAAAGTATTTTGTAATTGTGCTCATACAGTTCGTATAGATTTGTCTTGGCAAGTAGACTCCCAAATATTTTATGATGTCTACAGTAATTTTAAATGGAATTTCTCTTTCTATCTCTTGCAGTTGGACTTTGTTAGTAACATATAGAAATGCTGATGATTTATATGGGTTTATTTTATATCCTGCAACTTTGCTAAAGTTGTTTATTATTTCAAGTAGTTTTTTTTAACTTTATTTTCTAGGATTCTCTAAGTATACCATCATTATCGTCTGCAAAGCTTCGTTTCTTCTTTGCTATTCTAATTCAGGAGTTAATATGTAGTGAAATAAAGAAATTTATTTCTGTTGTGGGATTTCTTTTTACTTCCACCTTTTATCTATTCACCTGATTAATTCCTTTGATATCCCAGTTGAAAAATCCAAAGTAGGGGATGAAACCCATCATATGTCCCACCCCGGGTTCCTGGACTTCTCTTTTGAGGGATAAGAAGAGGTCAGACCTTAAAATGAGAGGCTGGGCTAACAATTGGGTTTCATCTAGAGAAAGAAGTAATTTCCTGACACCTCTCATGCAATTTTATCAAATTTCCATCTAAACTGTTTTTCACCCCCTGAATACTCCCAGGTTAATGGAACCATTTTGTGTTCATGTTCTCTAGCTGTTCACTCTATTAATTTCATTGCATTTGGAGAGGTCAAAGATGAGTAATCTGTTTATTTTCCTAGATTAGTGAGATGGAAGAACTGGGAATAGTCTTGGTTGTTTGGATACTTTTGACTGACTTTAGACATTACAGAAATCGTTCAGTTGTGATTGTTTTCCTCTCCTTCTTCTTGCCTATTAAAACTTATATATATTTCAAGTCCTAACTAATCTCTCTTCCTCTAAGAATGAATGAAAAAAAAATATGCCAAGTGATGTGCTAAGCTTTGGGAATACAAATGGAAGAAGAAACAGAAAAAGAAAGTTTCCTCAAGGAACTTAAATTCTCACAGGGGATAACAACAGGTATAGGAGAGGTCTGGCCATGAAAGGGATATGATGTATGGATCCAATTGACTCATCCCTTGTCAGAAGCAATATTAACTAGATGGTACAGTAAGTTAGACAGATGGACCTAGAGTCAAAAAGACCTGAGTTCAAATGTGGAGCTCTTTGATTTTGGGAAAGACACAATCTTTCTCTGTTTCAGTTTTCTCATCTGTAAAGCTGGGATAATAACAGCTACTTCCAGGATTGTTTGGGTGATCAAATGATATAATATTTTTAGAGTACTTTGCTAACTTTAAAGCACTATATAAATGCCAGTGATTTAAAAAAAATAAATTCTAGTTAATGCTGTTAATCTGATTATTTTCCTCAGTGCAAGAGGTAGAATATTGGGATGGGGGACTTGGAAAAGTACATACATAATAGGCAGCAGTTGGCAAAATGGACTTGGTCAATAGCTGTATGAGATGACCCAAACTTGAAGCATACTTCAGAGTATAGGGTCAACTATAATATGGATATAGTGGACTATGCAGGCTAATTGGCCCTCAATAAATTTCCAGTCAAGTTGGCCACAAGGGTTGGAGTTCTAATGATCAGTGGAATAATTTGCCTAAGGACAAGAGATATGGGTCTGTAGGTCTAGTGTGGGAGGGTGTGGAGCCAGTTGGGGAAAAGCAGGATGGTAGCACCAGGAAAATTGCAAAATAGCCTTGTGGATGGCTATATGAGACGGGGAACTGCACAAGGTCAATAATGTTGACCATTTTACTGAGCTCTCTTGTTCATGCCTTTCTTGCACCCCTTCAACAGCTATGATATAATAAAAATAAGATTTTATATGGAATTGGAGGAGTTGGTTTTGACTTATGACTTTGCCACCTACAAGATGGTTAACACTAGGGAAGTCACTTCACTTTTATGAACCTCAGTTTTCTACTCTGTATAATGGGATTGGTAATTCTTGTCCTACCTCCTTAATAGGATGTTATAAGGCTACAATGAGATAACTTTTGAAAAAAGTTCAATGACCACAATCAGTGTTTTCGAAGTTCTACGGCTTAAAAGGTATGGGTACTGTTTTCAGGACCCATGCAAATCTCAATCTTTCTAGATCTTAGTAGACCATCTGTATAAATTACTGTGATCTCTTCAACTTGCCTCACCTTAAGTCCCACCCTCTATTGATAAGCTCTCCATACTTAGCTAGGCTGGTAATTGGATGGAAAGGCCTATATCTGAAATCTTTCTGAATTCTAGAACATGATAAAAATGGAATCCATTATAATCACCTTGCATTTTATCACTAAATTATATTTGGCCCAACAATTCTGAGAAAGGTAAGGCCTTAAAATGATAGTATATGGCTAGTAGACCTCAGAATATTGATATAAAGTGTCAGCGTATCACCTGCTTTAAGCTTAAGAATTCCAATGTCATGGGAAAAAGCTCTAGTTACCTTACCCTAGTTACAACTCCATGTATGAAAACATTTGAGGGAAGCACGATTCTCAGGGATTGCCACTAGCTCAAGATAATTGTTGATCAATTTTGGTGACCATTGGTGACAGCAACCTCCATAAAGCCATGAGATCTATGTATAAACATTAAAGAGAATAATATCTCATCACCAGTTGCTATTTCTTATGTACACCCAGTTGATTGGGCTATCTTATATGGTTGGTCTACCCTAAGATAAGTTGATCTGGGGCTGCTAAGGAAATCTGACTGTATTTTATTGACTTCTTCTCTTACAGTTCCCTGGTATCCTGCCCTGCACCAAACCTATGTGTGAGTCTGTGTGATCTAAAGATATGTGACATACAACTGGCTCTGGATAGGGTTTTCCTGCCTTTATCTCTGCGGGAGTGGAGCTTCCTTGAAAAGCCTTGCTTATACATCTATGCTGTTGTTACAGGTAAACTAGTCTACTGTATTGTCCAATTAAGTAAACTAAGTAACACAAGTCGTATACGATGAAGCCTGCATCAAAACAAACAATGGACTTAGACTCAGGACACCTGAGTTTGAGGTCCAGTTCCAACACTTATAAGCTTCCTGAGTTTCACATTCCTCACCTACATAGAGAACATAAGGCTAGTTGTACTCCCTCGATCACAGGGTTTTAATGAGGATTGTACAAGTCTCTTTACTTTTACTGTTTCTTCGTCTTTAAAATGAGGGAACTGAGCTAGAGGGCTAATCCCAAGGTCCCTCCTAGCCCTAAACCCTGGGATTATATGATCCTAAGAATCATATAAAACTAACATTGTACTTGTCGCAAGCATCCAAAATTACCTTCTCCTCCTCCCATTCTAATATCATGGCATGATTGGCAAAACAACATGGATAAATGATGATGATTTTATTATTGTTGTTCAGTTGTGTCCAACTCTTCATGATCCCATTTGGGGTTTTCTTGGCAAAGATACCAGAGTGGTTTGCCATTTCCTTCTCCGGCTCATTTTACAGATGAGGAAACTGAGGCAAACAGGGTGAAGTGACTTGCCCAAGGTCACACAGCTAATAAGTCTGAATTTGAACTTGTCTTCTTGACTCCAGGACTGATGTTCTATCTACTGTGCTGCCCTGTCATATACTTACATACACACATGATACACATCTACGCATACATGTGTGCACATATATGCATTGCGTGCATCTATGTAAATTTTCAGTAAGCATAAATGTATATGCACATACATGTTTATATTGGTTTGTATTTGCATGTGTATGTAGTTGTGCATATACGTGTGTGTATACATCTGTATATCTAGATCTAGATGAGAGAGAGAGATGGAAAAGATGAGAATATATATATATGTATATATTTAATTTTTATTTTTAAATATACCCTTTGGCTTTGTGTGCTTGAGGGAGGCATGTATCTCGCTTGCCTGTTCTTTATTATGGCTCTGATGCTAACACCTAAATAAGGTTTATTATTGTTATTCCTATTATTGCTGAGAATCTGAGATAATGGATACTGAGAGCCCACATTTTCTAGACTGTTTAAGGAAAAGAAGTCAGGAAAATGACTGTTACTAGCTCTACATTATGTCTCCTTAAAAGTTTCTTGAGGTTAGGTGCTACTTCTACTTTTTTTTTTTTTTTGATTTTTTGATAGAATAGCCAGCACACGGCTGGACTTGGGCCAAGTGCTTCACTGATACTTTTTGATATGAAAAGCAGGCCATATGATAGAATAAAAGAACCACAGAGTAAGAGGTAGACCTGGTTTCCAGGTCTATACTCATTTCTAAGGTGCTAACCGCAGAGAGCATGCCATTACCTCTAGACAGAATTTTCCTGGCTTTACCCCCAGGAGACTTGACATTTCCTACGGGGTATAGTCTCCAATGCATTTCAGGAAGACTTAATTAAGTACCTGCTGCATGTCAGGAACTACACTAGATGCTAGGGATCTAAAGACAAAAATGAAATTATCCCTGACCTCAAGTAACTTACTGTCTCCCTTCCACTGGAGGGAAATAACATGTCCACATATGTAAGTACAGAAGTACAGAATATGTATTATAAAAGTAAGTAATGGGGAAGGGGTGTCTGCTGACAGCTTCGGGGCAAGAGTCAGGAAAGGCCTTTTGTACTAGGTGGTACTTGAAATGAGCCTTAAATGGAGATAGGTTTTGCAAGAGGTGGAGGAGGAGGAGGGCATTTCAGGATTGGCAGCTGATTGTGCAAGATCTCTTTCACCTGGACTGTTATATGATTTGGTGATTGATTACTCAGTCTTGACTAACTCCTTAACTAATATAACTAACTTCACTATTTAACTAACTTTACCTAACTAAAATCATAAAACTATATTAGTTGACTCTCAAAAACATACACTAGGATCAAGAGCTAGAAGGTACCTTGGAGATCATCTACTAATCCAAATACCCTCATTTTAAGGAAGAGAAATGTGAAGTTGAGCAAGCTTAAGTGTTATAGCCCAGGGACATTGTGCTCTTGGGTTTGTTAAAAATTGAATTAAAAATAAGAGAAAACAAACAAAAAAACAACATTCCCTGCCTTCTAGGAAGTTGTAGTATATCTTAGCCAACTTCCTTCCTTTAAGAAATCTCCACTAGAGGTTGCTTTATTCCCCAGGTCCCTGAAAATACAGGATTTTTACGAACTTACTGTGACTTGTTCTTAAGCTCCTTTACAACTGCTATTCAGATGTTTTTGATCTATTTGTCTTGGCTCTCCAACTAGACTATGAGCTACTTGAGGTACAAGGCTGATGCTTCTCCATCTCCCCCAAGGCCTAGCACAAGTGTGTGTGACCCCTTTCAGGGTCCACAAAAACCCGTTAGTGCATAGCAATTTTTAGTGCCTTCGCTTCAATTGTGAGTATTCTATTTTCACCTGTACCTGCCTACAAAGGGACTCGGTTTGTAAAGTAGCTGGATGGGAAACTTTCCACAGAGCCAGGTGAGGTCTATTGGGGTTGAAGGTCACAAGAAGCTGGCTGAGGTCTAGTGGGCTCAAGGCCACTGGGGCCTGGGAGGGGGGCACCCATACAGTGAACTAGTAGGAAGCCAAAGGCTAGGTTGGATTGGATAAGAAAGTAAAGCTAGTTAACTAGATTAGCAAATACAATGTCTGAGGAACCAAAGATATGAAGTGGATTACATGGGTTACTTAATCCAGAGGTATCAAACATTTGACCTGCAACACTCTCAATGTCTTGAACCAGATTAAACTATAATTGGAAAATAATTAACAAATGAATAAAAAAAACAATAAAACATTTTAGAATTAAGTCAATTTTGAACTGTAGGGATCTTTACTAGTAGCTTCCATGTCTATTTAAGTTTTCACACTGCTACAACACAGTCTAGATTTGCCTGGGACAAGTAGTCATTTAGCCTTTGGTAAGGATCTCAAGTGATGGGAAGCTCACTATCTCCTAATGCAATGGGAACCTTTTTTGAATGGCTCTAATTGCTAGGAAGTATTTCCTAAGAAGGAACCTGAATGTGCCTCTAGCCTTGCTCTTATTCTACTCCTTGCTCCTAGACCTGGCCCACGGCAGATATAGTCCACAAGTAGTCATTAAGATCCAGGGAGTAGGCAGTATTACTAGTCTAAAGAAAACATGGGAACAATCTAAGCCTCATAGATGAAAGATCAAGGGTTTGATGAAAGAGGGTTTGAATGTAAACAGTGCTTTCCTTTATAATGTGTCATACTTATTAAGTTGAACATGCCTATGGGCTTTTAGGTTAGGATGTGCAGCGTGGAATCACCCCTCACTCCCCCATTCTTCCATATGAGTCCCAGCTGTGAACAGACAGCTCTTGCTCACCTCAGTTGCCTCCTGACCAGGAAACAGCTGTGTCAGGATGGAAGCAAATAGGCCAAAAAAAGAAAAGAAAAAAAGAAAGAAGAAAGAAAAAAATGCAAATCTCTGCTGTGATGGTGGCTGAAAGGACAAGGGGAAGGATATGAGACTTGAAGGGAAGGAGAGCACAAGGTCATGGTCTGGTCTTTCCTTGTGGAAGATTGTGGGACTTTCCCTCCCTCTCTTACATCTACGCTTCCCTAAGTCAGAATTCTCATGAATGTAGGGGGTGGGGAGTAGTAAGCAACATAGAAGATAAAGTTTCAGGGACTTGTGAAACAATCTGCTTCAAACTCCTCATTTTACAGAGGAGGAAACTTGGGGCTCAGAGAAGGTGAGTTATTTGAGTAAAGTCACAAGACAATAATGATGAGGGTGATGATGATGTTAAAGTCACATTTCTACAATCTTTTAAAATATACAAAGTGAATTTTTTCACAATAATCCTAAGGCCCCCTTTAAGCCTTGAATATATAATTCTATCATTTTAGGAGAAAAATTGTACAGGTTTTCTTACCACCATTTTACAGATGAAGAAATTGAGTTTAATTTTCTTGTCTATGATCACACAACTAGTAAATAGGAGATATAAGTTCTAGCTGAGGTTTTCTGACATCAGGAATAGTTATTTCTTTGCCATTCTGTCTCTAGCTGGTTTCCTACCATCTTTCTTTGTGACTGACTTTTCCTGGTACCTTCATTCCCAAGGAATCTCAATTACCTTTCTCTAAATTTTTTATCACCTCTAGATTGAATCCCCTTTACCCACTGCTGGACCTCCCTGATGCTGACCACTTGCCTGTCTGGATTGCCGATGACAGCTTGCTTCTTGGACACCACCAATTACCTGACCTGTTACCTCTCCCCAGTGGATAGCCGCCTTGGAAAACGAACCCATTTTGGACTTTTGACAAACGATGAAAATGTTACTCCCATCTTTTCCTCCTCAGATTTTGGATTTGATTTGGACTTTTGGCAAATGATACATGTGCCGCTCTCATTCTTTCATCCCTGGACTTTGGATTTGATTTGGACTCTTGGCAAATGATACATATGCCACTCTCATTCTTTCCTCCCTGGACTTTGGATTTGATTTGGACTTTTGGCAAATGATACTTATGTTTCTTCTATGATTCCCCTTCACTCCCATTCAATACCACCTCTCCCATTCCCACCCCCACACTCATCATCTGAAGACCCCTCTCCAGTCTGAGGCTTCCTTTCTGCATTATGTCTTTGAATACCTGTTTCTCATGTAGTTGGACTGTGGCTCCCAGGTTCTGACATCTAGGCTTCAATCAACCTTATAGATCCACTTGGACTACTGGTCACCACCCTATGTGGTCTGTTTTTGCCTCTTCCAAGGTTCTGATATATGTTATATGATTGATGAGGCAAAATGTCAATCTCATTTTCTGTCATTTCACCATATAAGCCTATATCTCAGGCTTAAATGTTTTTCTGTCTCAAAGGCCTCAAGGATTCCCCAATTATAAATTAAAATATCCCAGGGAGGATTTGCATGTAATAATGATAATTGTTTTAATTTCTGTTATAGTTTATAGATTTTCAAAATGCTTTCCCACCAGTAAAACAATCTAATGTCCCCCATCCTCTCCCCTATCCCCCCAATCTCAATCCACACAACCCTCCAAAAGTCCCCTATCCCCTCCCCCTTCCATCCCAAATCCCAATCCCCATACTGCTCTAAAAGTCCCTCCTCAACCCTTCCACTTTTCTTACCTCTACATTTTCAGAAGACTTCTGCACCTCTCTAGATGTACATGCTTTTTCCTCTTCAACCTAGATGAGAGTGAGGTTCCAACATTACCAGTCATCCACCCCCATCTGCTTCATCTGTATTGTTCTTCCTTTCATATCCATCTTTATAATAGAATTGCTCCCTTTTACCTTTTGCTACTCAGTTTTGTTTTTTTAGAATCACTTCATCATACATACTCAGCCCCAACCTTTCTTTCAAACTACCTTAGTAATGATGACAGTTTTAAGAATTTTTTTACTGAAAACATTTTCATAAATTTAATAAGTAAACAGTTTGATCTTAATGAGTGCCTTATAATTAATCTTTAATGTTTTAGTATTTCTTCTGGATCTTTTATATCAGATTTGCCATTGAGTTCTGGTCTTTTTGTTACAAATACCTGAAAGTCTTTCAGTTCGTCAAATGTCCATTTTTTTCATTCAGGATTATACTCAAATTTGATAGGTAAGTTATTCTTGGACATAGCCCCAACTCTTTTGCTCTTCAAAATATAATGTTCCAAGAACTATGGTCTTTAAGTATAGAAGCTGCTAGGTCTTATGAACTCTTGACTGTATTTCTGCAGTATTTAAATTGTTTTCTTTTCCTTGTTGCTTGCAATATTTTTTCCTTAACCTGGGAGTTTGGAAACTTGACTATGACATTCCTGTAAGTTTTCCTTTTGGGATCTCTTCAAGTTGTGAACAGTGTAAATTTTTTTCTATTTCTATTTTACTCTGTTGTTTTAGAACTTCAGGGCAATTTTTCTTAATAATTTCTTACAATATTGTATCCAGATTCTTCTTTTTTATCATAAGTTTCAGGTAGTCAGACAATTCTTAAATTTTCTCTCCTCCTGTTCTCCAGATCTGTTTTTTTTTGCATGAGATATTTCTAATGAAATGTTTCAGTGAGATGTTTTTAATGAAATATGGATGAAGGAGGGGGTGGGAGGTGGGGGGGAGAAGATAAGGTAACAGGAATAGGGTAAAAGAAAGGCTGAAAAAGAAAACAGAGTAAAAATAAGATGTAGAGAAATTCACTAGTAGTGATTATAACATTGAATGTGCATGAAATGTTTCTAGCATTTCTCTTTGTGGTAGCAAAGAACTGGAAATTGCAGGGATCTCTATCAATTAAGGAATGGGTGAATAAGTTATGGTGTATGGTTGTAATGGAGTAATGCTGTGTTATAAGAATGATGAGCTCAATGATCTTAGAAAGGTATGGAAAACTTGCCTGAAATAATGAAGAGTGAAGTGAGCAGAACCAAGAGAACATTGTATAAAGTAACAGAAATATTGTTTTAAGAACAACTTTGAGCAACTAAGTCATTTTGACTATATATAAGTACATATATTAAGAATATATATATAAGTACATAAATTAAGAAATAAAGAAAGATGCTATCTGCATCCAGAGAAAGAACTGATAAACTGAAATATATAGAGATTTATATATATATATACACATACACATACACATATATAAACATACATACATACACATATATGCATGTATTATATGTATGTGTATATATAATATACACTTATACACATATTTGTGTCTAATGGTATAGGGGGGGCAAAAAACAAAAAAGAAAACAAGAAATTTAAATGAAAACTTTGTTGTGTATTTGGAGGAAATAGCAAGTTGTACATGGTAGATGTGCAGTTTCATGTGCAATCATCTTTTTTATTGTACTGTGTTATAGAAATGCTTATTTTTTCCCATGAATTGAAAATAAATTTAAAAAAAACAACATCATGAAATAGATATTATGAGTCTTACTCTTCCCATTTTACAGATGAAGAAACTGAGGCCCAGAGAAGGGAACTGAATTGCCCAAGGTTACACAGCTAGTTAGTAAGAAAGTCAGGGTTCATTTTCAGATGTCTTGGCTCCTGGACCTGCTCTTTTAAGAAAGTGTTGTCTTTGATTATATCAATATTAATAAAATAATAACTGATATTTATATTGTACTTTATGGTTTGCAAAGCATTTAATAAGTATTACCTCATTTGATCCTCACAACCACCCTGGGAGACAAGTGCTATTATTATTCCCATTTTACAGTAGAGACAGATAGAATTTAAGTGACTTGCCCAGGTTTTCCTGACTCTAGATCCCATGATCCATCCACTGTCAGCTTACTCATTCAATGTTAAATTCATGGCACATCATATAATGGAATAAACTATCACTAGTACTGGAAATCTGTAAAGCTAGGTTTTCTTCACTGTTACTGATGTTATTCAGTTGTTCCAACTCCTTCTGACCCCATTTGGGGTTTTCTTGGACAAAGATGCTGGAGTGGCTTGCCATTTCCTTCTCCAGTTCATTTTACAGATGAGGAAACTAAGGAAAACAGGATTAAGTGACTTGCCCAGTGACAGCGTCTGAGAGTCTGAGGCCAGATTTGAACTCAATAGATGAGTCTTCCTGACTCCAGTCCTAGTGCTCTATCCACTGTGTCATGAAACTGCTGGTTCTGCTATTAACTCATTACATTTCTATGGACAAATCACCTGACTTCCCTTACCTACCATTTACTCATTATTAAAATAGAGTTAGATTAGATAATCAATGAGTATCTTCCAGCTTTAATATTCCTCTAACAAGTACCTTGAGGAAGAGGTGGAACCATAAGGGGGCAGGTGCTCTTGGACAGCCAGAAGGGAAAGGTGCTGATAAAGGGAGGTGGCAGACTTTTCCCATTTGTCACAATGTCAGGCAGATGATTTTTTTTATGTTATCAAAGAATAAGCATTGATCAAATGCCTCCTATATGCTAGATACTCTTTTAGGTGCTAGGAATGCAAAGATGATGAGCATGCAATCTATCAAGAGAGAGAATATGTAGAATTATAAATATATACAAAATTAAGGAGACCATTTTTTTGGTGTGAGGAAGGGAGACACAAACAGCTAGTTAGAAATTAAACAAGCTCTGCTGCCCTGGGACAGCTGTCTAAAGCCTCCCATGGTGGGTTTTGTCCTCTCTAACCTAGGGATCATTCTAGACCCTCTTAGTCCGATAAAGACTGCACCGTATAACAGTAATCATGCTGAGGTTTGGATCCTGGATACAACACATACCATCCATATGACCATAGGTAAATCAGTGAAGCTCCTTGAGCCTCAATGTTCCAATCTGTAAAATGGGTGTAGGAACACCTTTAGTACTTGTCTCACATAATCATTGTGAGAATTAAATGAGATAATTGAAAGGTAGGGTTGTGTACTGTTGCCAAGGACATTGGAGATAAATGCCTTCCAGTTAGGTAGAAATCTGCTATAGTGATTTCTTCTTCCAACCATGGGGAGTAGAAACTGACCCTGTGAATTGTGGAGTCTGATTTTCACTGACAAGTGAGAGTCCCTCCCATCCTAAGGAACTCTGGAGTAAGGAATTGGAGAAGCCAGTTCAATCCAGAGACGAAAGCATGCACTAGTACTGGAGAACAGAAATCTTGAAGGGAAACTGTACTAAGAGAGACTACCATATTTGGGGGCCAGGATTGTGTGGGGAGACCATAAAAAGGGCACAGTGGATATTGCAATGGACCTGAATTCAGGAAGATCTGAATTCAAATCCAGTTTCTGTCACTAGCTATGTGACCCTGGGAATAATTTATTATGTTAACCTCTCTCTGCCTCGGTTTCCCCATTGGTAAAATAAGATTAATAACAGTTCTCACCTCCCAGGGTTATTGTGAGGATAAAGGAGATAATAGTTGTTACAGGTTTCCCTAAACCTTAAAGTATTGTATAAATTCTACCTATTTATTAAGGTATCGAGATAGAGGTTGTGTAGCTGCATGCTTGTCCCTGTAGATATGAGGGTGGTAATTCTTAATTTCCCCTCTCCCCTTGGACTCTCTTGTTGTCCTGCCTGGAAAAGGTGGGAGGGACCTGTTGCCTGTTCACCTAAGTGAGGGAAAGGATATTTCTTACAATTTTTTTTTTTGCCTTGTTATAGACATTTACTTTGTCCCTTAAGGGGACAATTGTGATCATCTTGGTTAACCTCCGACATTTGTTGATCAGGGTATATGCATGTAGGAATGAAGTAGTCTGGAAGAAACTGAGAGAGTGGGTCCATGGAAGAAAGGAGGGAGAGAGATTTTGAAGCTGTGTTTTTTGTTTTGTGTTTTTTTTTTTTTGGCCATCAGTGTCTCTTGGAAGG
Organism: Vombatus ursinus; assembly: GCF_900497805.2. Taxonomy (NCBI): domain Eukaryota; kingdom Metazoa; phylum Chordata; class Mammalia; order Diprotodontia; family Vombatidae; genus Vombatus; species Vombatus ursinus. Next base: position 10,513,971 of record NW_020945014.1, on the reverse strand, counting down.
GAATGAGCAGAGGGACTGGTTGAGGAAAAAGTCACAAATGAGAGAGAGAGTACCTCGGTCCATAAAAAAGTGGAGGCACAGGGGTAAAAGTGGTTGACATTTCTACTCACCAGTATGATCCTAAATATATAAGTTGTTCAAGTCATGTCTGACTCTTCGTGACCCTTTTTGGGGTTTTCTTGGCAACGATACTGCAGTGATTTGCCATTTCCTTCTCCAGATCATTTGACAGATGAAGAAACTGAGGCAAACAGCGTTAAATGACTTGCCCAAGGTCACACAGCTAGCAAGTATCTGAGACCGGATTTGAATTCCAGTCTTCTTGACTCTAGGCCCATTGCCTTATCCACTGTGCCCCCTTTAGACATATAATCTTCACATACCTTAAAGCCCAGTATGGGTTAGATATTCTCTGGTCCTTTCCATTAATTCTTTTACCTCTAGGGAAGGGGAGGACCTAACAACAGGTCCTCAGATTCTAGTCTGCAAAATAAACTGAATTGCATTCTCACTATGGGCATCACTCTTTGGAAAGCAGGACCCACCCCCAAATCTCTCTCTCTCTCTCTCCCTCTCTCTCTCTCTCTCTCTCTCTCTCTCTCTCTCTCTCTCTCTCTCTCTCTCCCTCTCTCCATATATATGTACAATATGTATATATGTGTATATATGTACATATATGTGCTTAGTATATTGTGTGTATATATACATACATACATACATACATAATCTTTATCCATCTATAGTCTAACCCCTGAAAAGAAGTTCTGTGCTCACACTGCTCCATGCTCTTCTCTGTCCTAGGATACCAAATACCACAAATGGATCGCCTGGGCTAGAACCAAAGTTACTGGACCAGGGACTTAGGCAGTTATAACAAACTACCAGAGGAACTTGCCACTGAGTAGAATTTGACCAAATATAGCCCTAAAAGTGAACTTTCCTAATTAAATTTCTTTCAGAGAGGATGCTGTACTAGCCTGACTCCCAAGGTGGAAAGGGAGGATCTTTATTATAAAGTTATTTTTTATTAGTTGCTTTAGTATCTAGGATAAGCTATCTCAAATGGAGGTACTGCCATGTGATTTCTTGTAAAACACCTCTAGGCCTGAGCTGTGGCTCCTACAGGCATTTTAAATTCTGGGAGCTGCTTTGTGTTACTTGAGTCTCCTTTGCAAATATGTGGAGACTGTCCTAGTTGGGATAGCTGTGGCTTACTCTCACTAGTCCTATGTGTTATTTCTTTAATTTAATGGAACTTCACAGATTCTTAGAATGTCAGCACTATGCAACATCTTAGAACACATAATGTTGTTATTGAAAAAGTCCTTTTTGTGGTTTAGTTTTAATCATATCTGGGTCTTTATAACTCTATTTGGAGTTTACTTAGCAAAGATACTAGAGTGGTTTGCCATTGTCTTCTTCAGCTCATTTGACAGATGAGGAAACTGATGCAAAGAGTTAAGTGACTTGTCCAGGGTCACAAAGCTATGAAGTGTCTGAGGCTGGATTTGAACTCAGGAAGATGTGTCTTCCTAATTTCATACCCAGTATTCTACCCACTGTACTACTGAGCAGTCCAAAGATGATTAACACTAACCTTTTTAAAAAGGTAGTTTTATACAATGGATAATATGTGGGACTTGGCACTAGGAAGAGTTCAAATCCAGACTCTGATGCTTGTTTTATCAGGGACAAGGCACCTAACATCTCTGGGGCTCAGTCTCCTTAGCTGCAAAATGGGGATTCCTGTATCATATACTTCACTGGATTTTGTGGAACAAATTAGATAATTTATATAAAATACTCTTCAACCTCCTTGAGGTCAATTATTTTTATCTTTACATCTCCCACACTCAGAACCATACACTGTACACAGCAGATAATAAATGTTGCTTCAATTGAATTAAATCTCTTTTGTGTATGTGTGTGTGTGCGTGTGTGTGTGTACATGGGACACAGCGCCTATATTAGACAGTAATCCCTTAACGAGCAAGGACTCCATGATTTTTTCATTTTTTTTTCTATCCCTTACTGCCTGGTCTCATCCAGGGCATTTGGTAGATACCTAATAAATGTTTGTTGAATTGAAAAAAAAAAAAGAAAAGAAAAATTAGCCAGTCCCATCTACTGCTGGGTGTGTCTTGAAGAAGGACCTGGGATTTATCCCATCCTTGCTGAGCTGTTGTTTCTCTCCTTGGCTGAACATTCCTTCCTAGGTTTTGATTAAAATGTTAAGAAGTTGTTGAGAATGTATTTTAGCAAGATTTGTCACTTTAATAACTTGGCAGTGATGGTAATTGATAAAGGACTGCAAAAAGGGAGATTTTGTCCTCACTGTGGTGAATGGGGCCCTGAGGTCTCACGAACTTTAATGTACTTGCAGGAGAAATTTGCTTGTGATAAGACCTGTTTCAAAGACGGATCTCGGAATATTCCTGTGGAGGTTTTATCTTGTTCAATTTCTTTCTCAACTTATCAAAGTAGGTCTGGGTGGAAATTCCTTTGCTTAGAGCTTGTTATTTACAAATCAGCCCAAAATGAACCAGAAATTAACACTGCCTTGTAATTCATTGATTGTACCATCCCCTCCAGGCAGTTCTAAGGCAGAGCTGACATTCTTAAAATGACATGGATGGGCTCATTACAGCTCCTAATTCTCATTTCTATTGATCAGGTTTATATTAGCATGTATGGATACTGGCCTCTGAAAGATCCATCTTTCTAATTTTCCAATTAAATTTAAAAAAATTGCTAATTGTACACTGGACCAAGTAAAATTAAATAGCACTGAAAGAAAAAGTAAAGTCAGAAGAAGGAGCAGGCTTAGGGGATAAGCTCAGTTTGACTTTGAACATGTTGACTTTGAGTTATCAATGGGACATGTACAGTAGATGGAGATGTCCTTATAAGCAAGTGGAGATATATGTGTATAATACATAACAGAACTCTGGAACATTGATATAAAATTAGAAGTTACCTAGACAAAAAGGCAGTAAGTAATTGGTGTCAAATGATAGTTCCAAGAGAGAAGAGAAGGTTAAGGATAGATCTTTGGGCCCGACTCAAATTAAAGGTCCAAGAAAATTATGAAAAGAAAGTTAACCAATTAGAAAAAGAGATATAAAATCTTAAGGAAAAAAATAACTCCTTGAAAACTAGAATTGGACAAGTAGAATCAAATGATATTATGACACCAAGACATAATAAAACTAGAAAAAAATAGGGAATCTGAAACATCTCATTGAAAAACAACCGACATAGAGAACTGATTGTGGAAAGAGAATATAAGAATTGTCAGACTAACTAAAAGTTATGACAAAAAAAATAATTTGGATACAATATTACAAGAAACTATTAAGGAAAACGGCCCTGAGGTTTTAGAACAAGAAGGTAAAGCAGAAATAGAAAGAATCCACTGATCACCACCTGAAAGAGATCCTAGGAAGAAAACTTACAGGAATGTCATAGCCAAGGAAATTTATTGAAGGACAAACAGGTAGTTTATAGGTAAAAGGAAACTATCCTGGGACACAGGTTGAGCAGTGGAAATCAGCTCAGAAAACCACCAGGTACCTCGGCATTCTACAACAAATGGGTCTCCCAGTGCTTCAGCAAAAATAAGAGAAGCAGCACTACAAAGGGCTCTAGGCAGATAAACACCCTGCAACATCCATCTGAAAAGAGCTGAAGAAAGCAAAAGGAAGGAGAGGCCTTGGTGAGCAGGAAATCTCTAGGATCCACACTACCCAATCCTACCCCTAGAGTTCCAGTATTGCTGTTTCTAGCCCAACACCAGGTAAGCTGCCAGAACCCTACAACCTCCAACTAACTACATTGGAGGCCTCAGTACACAAAGCTATCAACCAGGCCCTAGGCTCCCAGCACAAGAAGCTTGGGTCAGTGCCCTCTGCTCCCCAGCAGAAGAGACCAATCTGTTTAAAGGTCAGGAAATAAGCAAAAACCATGAGCAAAAAGAAACGTATGATAGATTCTTATTATGGGAAGAGTGAAGATCAAGGCAGAAATTCTGAAGAGGACAACATGGTCAACAAACCCACATCTGGAATGTCAAAAGGGAATATGACCTGGTCTGAAGCCCAAAAAGCCTTCATAGAAGAGCTCAAGAAGGATTTTAAAAGTCAAATGAGAGAGGTAGAAGAAAAAATGGGAAAAGAAATGAGAGGTAGGCAAGAGAGAGTCAATAGCTTGGAAAAGGAAGGACAAAAATTAACTGTAGAAAACAAGTCCTGGCTTAAATTCTTAAAATCTAGCCACTTCTCAGATTCCTACAATCTAACCAATAGCTTGCTAATGTTCAGACTCCTTAAGAGTTTGCGCAATATAATGAATGTTCTAATAAACCTTATCTTTGGCTTAAAGAAAGCTTGGGCTGGATTCTTTTGGGCATGACCCATGTGTGGTGATTTTGGGGTCCTAGGACCCCTGAACCACATCATTTTGGTGCCTGTATGGGGAAACTTCCTAACCCCAAGTTCTTCTCCAGACAAGACTGGAAGGTATGTAAGCCTCCTTTCCCTCCCTTTCTTGCTCTGCTGTTGGGGTTGCTCTCCAAGCACCAAGGCTTGGAGGTGCTTTTCAGGCAGGCAGTTACAAGGCTGTCTCGCATTTGGCCTGACACTCTCAGGCTCTCGGTTCACTGAGTCAGTTCAAGGCCATGGACTTGGGTACATCTTCTGCAACATAGAGGACAAGGACGGATGCCCTATCTGGAAGTGTATGAGTTCCCTCAGCGCTAGGGAATTGGGGAAAACTGCAGTTGCTTTTTGGTTCCCTGAGGCTTACTTACTCCCTTCCCTCTGCACCTCTGAATCCTCCTTCATGGAGGTTACAGGGCAAGTTAGAACAGCTAAAAATATCTTGGCAGATTCTGGAGGTTTTGTGATTGATCATTAAGGAGTTTAGAACTCCTCCTTACAATACTGGTCACTCTTTTCTCCCACTCCCTTTGCTTGAGTCAAGAGGGTATCTGTTAATCCCTCTCATAGGAGAAGAGAGTTTCACCCTTTACCCCTCACTTTTTATTTTGCCATCCCCCACCTGGGAAATGAAGGAGGAGGGATGGGCAGCAGTTACAGCATGGGCCCCACTGCTGGCAATGTCCTTGGACTCTGGGGCAACCTTTGTCTGGAAGTATCACCCAGGTTCAGCACAACCTGCTCAAGGTAATGAAGCTAGCCTCCAAACTTGGGTAAGTATGCTCTTTTGAATTTGTAGTTTTAACTGTTAATGATGAGATGTTGATTCTCTGTGTAAAGTAATTTGGAAGTGCATTTAACAAAACTGAAGTCACCTGATTGGTAAGGAGTTTGTTTCAAGTTTCAAACTGGTGAACTTTCTGTGTCAGTTATGTCAAGCAACTTTTCATAATTTGGTTACCACTAAAATAATGTAGCTATTGTTGGTTATTGTTTTAATATATAAACTAGCCAAAAAGTTTGTTTGGGTTATGTATGGCTTGCTGAGAATTTGCAAGTATATAGAAATCTCAAATGATTGACTTTTTACATTAGGATAAATTTAAATTTGAGATATAAATCCTGGAAAAGTTTTTCCTAAGCTGTGATTAGTAAAACTTGCTGTCTGAGGTAAAAGCTCATAGGATTTTATTTAGAGTTATCTGATGGGTCATAATCCATCGATAATCAATAATCCACCATCTGAGAGAAATGCCACAAGCTACTCAGAGAAGGTGATATTAGTGGGAAGTGAGTATGGGGAAAAGCTGAGAGGACAATTTTAGCCTCAGTGTAAGATGGGATCCTCCTGGCTCAGTTTCCTCATTATGGTCCTTTGGAAGGGACTGTTACCCACCTAGCTATTCCTGAGTCTGGCTATGTGGTGGATTTGATACTGCATGGTTGGAAAATTGAACCCAAACAGAGTTAAGGATGTATTATCCTTTCAAAGTTGGGCCCTAAATCTAGTCCCTGCTTTATATCTGGGCCCTGCAGTCTTTTCTGTCAGATTTGTGTCTTCAAGACTACAGGCCATTCACCTACAGTTGGTAGCGAACAGTGAGTACCAGCCAATGTTCCCCCATGGCTCCCTGGATGCAGCCTGTGCTAGGTTCCAGTCAACCTCCTCTTTGGGACCCCCTTGAGGCAGGGACAGCTCTATGCCCCTTGCCAGCAGGAAGCAGTTTCAGAAACTGAGACCTTCACCCCTTACTCCAAAAGAATTTGGGTCCCATTTGTTTGAGGGGGGAATGATGGGGTTGGGATCTGGGCCCCAGAAAGGAAAAACTCTGAATTTTCCCACATGGCCAAATCTCTGGCATTAGCCTGAGGCTATAATTCCATTAACTGATCTTTCATTATGGCTACACCCAATCTCCCCTCCATTGTCTTACCTCCCTATGGCCCCAGGTCATTTCCCACCCTTAATCCTAGCTAGACTCCATTCTCCCTTGGCCACTAGGTCCAGGTCCCAGGAGTTCTCTTCACCCCAGTTTACTGGCCACTTCTGGGTCCCTCCCACAGGCTTTCTGTATATAAGGTCCATCTTGTCTCCAAAAAGATGCTTATATTCCTAAAATCTAGCCACTGCTTAGATTCTTATAATCTAGCCATGGCTCAGACTCCTAAGATATAGCCAATAGCTTGCTAATGTTCAGACTCCTTAAGAGTCTGCCCAATATGATAGATGTTCTAATAAACCTTGTCTTTGGCTAAAAAAAAAAAGAAAGAAAGAAAGAAAGAAAAAAGAAAAAAAAAGAAAACAAGTCCTTAAAAAATACAATTGGCCAAATGGGGAAGGAGGTACAAAATCTAATAGAAGAAAACAATTTGTTAAAATTTAGAATTGAGCAAATGGAAGCTAATGACTCTATGAGAGAGCAGGAATCAGTCAAACAAAAACAAAAGAATGAAAAAATAGATGAAAATGTAAAATATCTCATTGGTAAAACAACTGATCTGGAAAATCAATCCAGGAGAGACAATTTAAAAATTATTGGTCTACCTGAAAATCACGATGGAAAAAAGAGCCTGGACAGTATCTTTCAGGAAATCACAAAAGAAAACTGCCCTGAGGTCCTAGAACCAGAAGGTAAAACAGCCATAGAAAGAATTCACCCATTACCTCCTGAAAGAGATCCCAAATTGAAAACGCCATGGAAAATAGTAGCCAAATTCCAAAATTATCAGGTCAAAGAGAAAATACTTCAAGCAGCTGGAAAGAAACATTTTAAATATCATGGAACCAGTCAGGATTACACAGGACCTTGTGGCTTCTACATTAAAAGACCGTAGGGGGTGGAATATTCTATTCTGTAAGGCAAAGGAGCTTGAATTACAGCCAAGGATCAATGACCCAGAGAAAATGAGCATGATCTTTCAGGGGAGGAGATGGATATTCAACGAAATGGGGGACTTCCATACCTTCCTGATAAAAAGACGAGAGCTCAAAAGAAAATTTGATCTTCAAATACAAGACTCAAGAGAGACATAAAAAGGTAAACAGGAAAGAAAGAAACAACATGTTAGTAATAAGGGCAAACTGTTTACATCCCTACAAGGGAAGATGATATTTGTAAGAACTTGTATACTTGATACTCGAGAACTGTATTGTTATTACACCATGTTAAAGGGGTATACATAAAGGGGGTGAGTATAAATTGACTTTGATGTAATGATGCAAAAAATCTAATCAAGTGGGTTAAATGAATCAAGTAAGTGAATTAATCTGATCTAACTAAGAAAATGTACTGAGAGAAAAGGAAAGGAGGAGGCAGACAAGGGTAAATTACATCAGAGAAAAAGGCACAAAAACCTATTACAGCAGAGGGAAAGAAGGAAGGGAGATGAGCATTGCTTGAACCATACTCTCATCAGATTTGGCTTAAGAAGGGAATAACATAATCAGTTAGGTATAGAAATCTAACATGCCCTATAGGCAGTAGGAGGGAAAAGGGGAAAGAAAAGGGAGGGGGCTAATAGAAGGGAGGTGGGACTGAAGGAGGCGGTGGTCAAAAGCAAAATGTTAGTGAGGAGAAGAAAGGAGAAAGAAAAGCATAAATGGGGAAAAAGGATGGAGAGAAAGACACAAATAGTTATCATAGTTGTGAATGTGATATATGAATGTAATGGAATACTATTGTGCTATAAGAAATGAACAGGCAGATTTCAGATAAACCTGGAAAGACTTGTATGGTTTGATGCTGAGTGAAGTGAGCAGAACCAGAAGAACATCGTACACAGTAACAGACACATCTAGTGATGACTGACTTCGATAGACTTAACCACTCTCAGCAATACAAGGATCTAAGACATCTCCAAAACCCTCATGATGCTATCCACATCCAAGGAAAGAACTATGGAGTTTGAATGCAGATCAAAGCATATTGCTTGCTGTTTTTTTTTCTTCTGTTATGTTTTGTTTCCTCTTTCTGGTGGTTCCTCCTATTAACTCTAATTCTAACTTACAACATCACTAATATGAAAATATGTTTAATAAGAATGTATGAGTATATTAGATTGCGTGCTGTCTTGGGAATGGAGGGTGGGAGGGAGGGGGAGAAAAATTTAAAACTCAAAAGCTTATGGAAGTGATTGTTGATAAATCAAAATAAATTAATAAAAAAAAGAATTATCTTCCAAGACATAACTCTATAACATAAACAGTTGCTCCTTTTTAAAGAAGAAAGTGGACATTTAAGGAAATGGGGCAAAGGTAAACAATTCGACATAAGAGATGTGTATGGTAGGGAAGGACTGATGCCAAGTAATATGTAGGACACAAGAAGTTATCTCAGATGTCTAAGAGAACAAGGAACCATACAGAATTGTGAGCTTAAAGAACCAATTCAAGCTTTCAGATCTTGTGAAATGTACATCATTAAAAAACAAAACAAAACACATTCGATCCTACCTAGCTCTCTTGGAACATAAATGCAGAACTTTCCTTTGATTTAGACTTGGAGAGAATGACATTTACCTTAAGGATATTTTAATGTGTAGATATCATTATAATAACAAGGTATGTTTATGTGTTGTGTGTATATGTGTACCCCTGGCTTTGTTTTTCTACTATCCGCTAACCTGTAAGTTCAGCATCATAGATTGGTAGTCGTTTAATAAATGTCTGCTGCATAGATTGAATTTAACAAGGTCAAACTGAATTGAATTGGGCTGAATCTTCTAAGAGAAAATAAATATTTTCAAAATAAAAATAAATGTTTTTTAAATTCAAAATATTCAAAAATAAAATAAACATTCCAGGGTTCAAAAAAACATTCATGAGTACAATATGGGGGACACATGGTTAGCTGTCAGTTCCTCTGGAAAAAAAAAGGTCCTAGAAGAAATTAGCTTCTGATCATATTGTATACCATATAGCACAATAGGCTCAAAAAAGATATGTGACCTGACTATGAAAGGTTACACCATGAAAAATAGAAAAGGACCAGATCAGTTTCCTTTCACAGTTAGGACTATTAAAAATGTCTTACCTAAATGAGGGATAGAGATGAGGACAAAATTAAAAATATATTAATATATGTAATATTAATGATTACATGGCACTGAAAGCTTTTTGCACAAATAAAATCAATGGAAGTAACATAAAAAGCAAACTGTTTAATTGATAAAAAGTATTTTCACCAAACATCTCTGATAAGAGTTTGATATTTAACATATATAGGGCACTAACACCAATATACAAGACTGAGGTCCACTCTCCAATGGATATGAAATCACTGTGGAGACATTAGCTGTCTTTAAGTACAGGGCAGGCTACCATATGGAAGGAGATGAGATTTGTTTTACTTAGCATAAAATGTAGAACTGGGAGAAACAGATGGCTGTTGTAAAGAATAATATTTATATTTTATATCAAGAAAAGAAAAACAAACAAAAAACAGTTAGAGAGATCTCAAAGTTGAATATGGTAATGGATTGCCTTAGAAGGTAGCAAACACCCTCTCATTGGAGGTATTCAACTATCTCATTAGAACCTTACAACACCCCTGAAATGCAAGTGCTACAGTTAATATTTTCTTCAATTTACAGAGGAGACCAAGCCTGAGAGATATTAAAGTGACTTGCCCGTTTTTATACAGCTAATCTATTTCAGAGTCAGGATTTGAACACATTCATTTTTTGTTTTGTTTCATTTGTTTGTGTGTTTGTTTTTTTCATGACATCAAAACTAGTATTGTCGATGACTTATTAACAAATGCACAGTAAATCAGGAAGCAAAGGATGTGACCTCGTTTTTGTGGTCTCAGGTTGAGTACTCTTTCCGAGACTTGATGAAAGGTCTCATATTTCCCATTTGTCACCATTCAATCATGTCCAGCTCCTAGTGACCCCATTTGGGGTTTTCATGGCAAAGATGATGGAGTGGTTTGCCATTTCCTTCTTCAGCTCATTTTACAGATAAAGAAACTGAGGCAAACAGGGTTAAGTGACTTGCCCAGAGTCACATAGCTAGTAAGAGTCTGAGGCCATATTTCAGTCTTCCTGACTCCAGGCCTAGCACTGTACTACCCACTTGTCTATATACAAAGTACCTTTACAAGACCCTGTAAGGGATAAAATATAATCAGTATTCTTTCCATGTCACTGCATTTTTTAAATATAACATTTACAGATCATTTTACAGATTAAGAAATTGAGAACAGAAGCCAAATGTTTTGCCCACTGTCATTTAAACTAAGAGGTAGAATCATCAGGATTCAAAACTAGATCTTCTGACTCTGAAATTCAGTGTTCTTTCCACTCCACCAGGATACCCCTCAATCTACATTATCCAAAGTACTATTAGCATAGAGATAAACAGGAAGCAAGAGATATGTGACCTTCCATGACAAGTCTATTCTGAGGTCACTTTTATTTCTAACTTGATATAAGTTCCAAACAAGTCATCTTGGCTGGTTTGATGGTTTTCAGGCTGTTGGGATTCCTTAGAAATCTCCCCACCTGAAGCAGAGTCATTCTCAGTCAGGCCTGCCAGTCTGACTGCTTGGCAGTGGTGTTGATGGCTGACATGGGACTCTGAGGCAGTGCTAACAATACCCTGGCCCCCAGCGTCAGAGCAGCACTACTTGACAGGCCTAAGAATGATACCTCTGACAGATCAAATGACCTTCCCTCCCCCCAGGTCTCAGACTGCTGCACAAACAGAAAAACAAACTCTCTAGAGGTCTTCCTCTTCCTTATAAATTACTGATGCCTTTCTTTGAATTCAACTGAATTGGAGATACAGAAAATCACTGGCTTGGGGTTTCAAAGCCTAATAATAAAAAGTGGAATTTATATAACTCTAAGATATATAAAACCCTTTCCTTACAGTATCCCTGGGAGGTAATGAGAGCAAGTCCTAGCATACCCATTTTACAAATCAGGAAACTGAGGCAGAAGGAGGTTAAAATAGCTACATCACACAGCTAGGGAGTGTTGAGGAGGACATGCAGAAACAGTTCTCTAAACTCAAAAGCCAGCATCTATTTTATCATGTGACACTGTTCCCTGCTATGATTCTGAGGTGTAACTTGTTTGTCTTCAAAGTTAGTAGTGACTTTAATTTTGCACCAAATGTCTCTTCTATCTCCTCTCACAGGGTGGAAATTATTTTCATGTCCCCTTCAAATTCATTTTTATCCAACAAGCATGCATTAAGCATCTACTGCATTCTAGAAATTATACTAGGTACTGAGGACACAAGGACAAAAAAGAACCAGCTCCTTCCTGCAGAGAGCTTGCATTCTACTGGAGATAATTTCCAGGGTCTGGAAAAGAACATATCTCTGATGCTCGCTTTTCTTTGACTCGTCATTTCCAAGGTGAGCAGAGTAGATTTTGTTGCTCAACCTCAAAGGACTGCATGCAGTGAATATGTCTTGTTCATTTTAGCTCTTACTGACAGAAGCTTGAATCCCAGAGTTATAACTGTAATGGGGTAAAAAGATGTTTGTCTTAGGACAATTAGGTGGTGCTGGGGATAGAGTTCAAATTGGATTTGGATTTGGACTTAGATTCAGGAAGGATTCGAGAAGATCTAAGTTTAACTCCAGCATAAGACATGAGCTATGTGACCCTGAACCAGTCATTTAACCTTGCTGTCTGCCTCACTTTCCTCATCTGCAAAATGGACATAATATCCATCTCCAATGGGTTGTTAAAAGGATAGAATGAGATGAATCTTAAAGTGCTATATAAATGCTAGGTATTATTATTGATTAGCTGCCACTACATGCAATATTCATTATGGGGTCAATTTTCAAGAAGCTTAAGACTTAATCTGAGTATAGGAAAAGTATACACATAACCAGTGCCCAGGGGAGGTCCAGGTAACATTCTATGGACTTTCTCCTTATAGTAGGAAGTATAAGGCAAAAGAGATCATTTTCTGCTGGGGTGATTGATAGGTCAAGTTTGGAGAAAGAATCAACAAAGGCTTTATGAAGTAAAAAAAAATCAAAGTTGAACCTCTAAAGAAGAGCCATACCTCAAGATTCAGAAGATATTGCGAGTTTTTTTTAAGAGTTTCAAAATAGATGCTACCTCTGACACCTTTGACCAAATTCTACTTGCATTACCTCTGAAGACCAGGTTAATACTGACATTTCTAGGAATGAATATTCCAGTTCACACAAACATAGGATTACAGATTTGGATCTTGAAGAATGCTCAGATGCCATATATTCCAGCCCCCTCATTTTAAAGATGAGGAAACTGAAGGCCAGAGAGGTTATGCCCAATGCCATGAATGCCCAAGGTCATTCAGGCTTGAAATATCAGAGCTAGATGTAAATCCAGGTCCTCTGACTACAAAATCCAGGGCCATTGTCACCACATTGAAGGTATTACTTCCTCTGCCTGCAGTATAGGTTCAAGACAAGGGGTATGTTTTCTTTTAGTTTGACTTTCACTCATTTCCCAGACCAGTGTTCACTTCCAAGTACCCAATCTTAAAGTTATGTAATATTCAAGTATTTTTTTTTTTACTTCCTTAAAGAAACACGAATAAAGAATGCCCCCTCATTCTTTCTTGCATGTACCTGGACCAGAAGGAGTAGAGCTCATCTCCCCTTCCTTCTGGAATTAGCTCTAGATAATTTGGATAAACTAGATTCCCCAAAGGAAGTCAGGGAATGGAAGGCAACTGAGGATAGAGCAAAGGTGTTCCCCGAATTCTGAAACCCAGAGAATGGCGTGAATTTGAGTGGGGAAGGAAACATTTCTTGGGTACTAGAATAGAGAAGAGAGAGATTGTACTGACTCTCTGTAAACCTGCATAGAGTTAAGGACAGAAATTAAAATTAAGTGGTACTATAAAGAGGTTATCACATCTTTCACCCTAACTCCCAAGTTAATAGTGCGAGATTTAGGGCTCTGGAGATGATATACGAAACACAGCTTAAGAATATTAGAGGTGAGCATGTTTGAGCTATAATAAACAAACTTTGAGACTTGGCCCATATGTACAAGGTTGAAGTTGTGGTCTCTAGGAGAAGGTACAAATGACACTTGTTGGATATGAGCCAAATTGCAGAGATGATTGGAGAGAACAAGGGAGAAGGAAGTGAAGGTGAAGGATAATGGATGAGAACATCGATGAGGACTAGTGACCAGGGACAAGAGAGGAGAAAAGCAACATAGCATAGCTAAGAAACTATAGAGAGGAACACTACTGTGGAGAAATTAAAAAAATCTGTTTCCTCCACTAGAACCCTGCCCAGACAAGTACTATGAATCACAGAGACTGCATGTTTCTTTCTTTCTTTTTTTCTTTTTGGTGGGGGGGGGGCATGAGGTTTGTCATTACATAGTATTATGACTTTTTGTGGTCTCTATACATGAGCCTTATCTGTTTCCATTAATTTGAAATAAAAACAGGTGTGTGTGTGTGTGTGTGTGTGAGAGAGAGAGAGAGAGAGACAGAGAGACAGAGAGAGACAGAGACAGAGACAGAGACAGAGAAGAACCCATGTGTTTGTAAAGAGAACTGGAAAGCAAGACAGACAAAACAAAAACAAAACAAAACAAAAAACCTTCTTGGACTGCTAAATATTGATGTTCCCAGAAGATCTCAGTAGGGAAAATGCAGTTGCAGTGATGTCAAACTCAAATAGAAATAGATCCCTGCTGGCCACATTTGAACTTAGAAAATTGCACATTACCATTATTTATGTTGTATTGTCTTTGTATTTATTTTGTTAAACATTTTCCAATGACATTTTAATTTGGTTCCCCATTTTTTGGTAGAAGCTTGTGGGGCCTGAGTTTGATGCCTCTTTTTAGAGGAATGAAAAGTTCCCAATGTCTCAGAGCCTTAATATTATGGGGAACATCTAAAATAAAAGTTAGATTAATCATGGAATGAATGTCCACACAAAATGAGTTCATGTCTTTTTTGAGGTGCCGTTGATCCAAATGGGGGGAAATACCCCTTTCATATATATTCATAATTTGGAATTTCAATAAAATGTTTCCTATCTGTACATTAGATCCATTCATGTATTAAAGAAATATTTCCTGAGCATCTTATGGATAATTTTATGTGCATTAAGCATGGTGTGGAATACAAATAACAAAAAAAACAGGAAAGCAATTTAATACAAAATAGAATAAAAGAAGGGTGGAAAGTTCTCTGGACTTAGAAAGTGACAAGATGAGAGTTTGAGCCCCAGCTCCACCAGCTGGTTACTATGTGAGTTTGGGTTTAAATCCTTTAATTTGGGCTTCTCATTGGCCAAGCAGAATAATACAACATATGCTACTTGCTTTGTGGGTTTAAGATGAATGTTGCATGAAATAATCTACGTGAAGGGTTGGTGGTGGTCGTGGTCCTTGGTTCTAGAAGAAGACCAATGACATCATGAGGATGATGTCTTGATGTGTGAACTAGATTTAAGTGAGGCAGAGCTGCACAAAGTTGTTCTTCAAAGTCATAGAAGTCTTATGATGATAAGTGACAGTGAAATCTCAGACTCTTAGAAATATAAGGGACCTCAAAAAATGATGTATTTTAACTCATATCTCAGAAGAAAATATTTTTACAGAATTCTCAACTAGTGGTTCTCCAATAATTAGTTGAAGAGCTTTGGTAATGATGAATCAACTGCTTCTAAAAATAGTCTGTTCCAATTATGTATAGTTCCTTTAATATAAAGCTCAATTATTAAAAACTATTTTTTGAAGTAATATAAAATCATCTTGTGACTTCCTCTCAGTTTTCCTAGTTCTGCCCTTTGTGGTCAAGGAGAGCAAATCTAATCCATCTTCCACATGATCATGTTTCAAAATCTTGAAAACAACTATTTCCCCCCTCTATTTCTCCCTTTTTTCCAGGATATTCATCCACAATTCCTTCCCCCAGTACTGCTATGACAACCTCCAATTTCATCATCATTCTGATTTCCCATCTTTGGATGCTACAGTTTAACAACAGCCTTCAAAAAATGTAACACTCAGAACAGAACAAAACACTCCAAGTGTCATGTAACTTGAATAGCGCTAAATAACTATCAACTCTTTTCTTTGGGATATTGTTCCTGTCTTAATTCAAACTAAGATCATATTAACTCTTTTCAAATAGAGGTTATTCCATCATTTTGTTTGTATTTCCATAGCTTAGCACAGTGGCTAACAAGTAACAGGTACGTGTCGATCGATAGGTTATATTACTAAATTACAGTATCAAATGTCTCTATGGTTTCCACATCACACTATGATGGCAGTTGACTCAAACTTCCAAAAGCTTTTTCTCATGAACTCTAATGGCCATGGCATCTTGATTTTATAGTTGATAGAATTGATTTATTGCATGTATGTTTATTTTTCTAATATTTAACCAACTGTATTATTTGACAGTTATCTCCATTTAATTTCATCTTATTCAATTTGGCCTATGTTTCTAGCCTATTCATACAGGTTGTTTTTTTTTTTTAACTTTGGTTATGTTATCTAGTATGTTAATTGTCACTCCCAGCTTTTTGTCATCTGCAAATTTTATAAACTGCCATCTATTCCTACATTTTAGAGTTAATGTTTTCTAGAGGAAGTATTGATTGACTTGAAGTCAGGAAAACCTCTGCTTGAATCCTTCCTTTGTCACTTACTAGCTGCATGGTCTTAGGCAAATCACTTAATTTCTCAGACTCAGTTTCCTCCTTTGTAAAATGGGAACCAATCAACATGCATTTATTTATCACTTGCTATGTAGCAAATGATTTCATAGGCTCTGGAGATATGAAGAAAAATGAAATATTCCATGGTCTGATGAAGCTACAGGCTCAACTTTGGTCTGGGATATCTTCAGCAGTCATCTTACAGAGTTGTTGTAAGTATTAAATCAGATAATGCATGTAATTTTAAAATCTTCAAGGATTATCATCATCATAGATAGAAATGTTAATGTAAGCCAATCAGCCAATAAATACCATTAGCTCACAGTGGCAGCATTTACTAAGATGCATAGGGAATATAACTAAATAGCATTACTTCCCATAAAGTGTAGTCACATCTACCACCAAATATGTACTGTTTAATTTAGTGTGCAAAAAATATAATATACTGGTTATAAGACAAAATATAGGAAACATACATGGCCCAGGAAACTCACAACTCCTAAATTATGGGATCCCAATGCTCCTTTACTCTCATGTAGTTCTCACCTTATTTCAGCTCGTGGTTGGCATACTTAGCTCTGTCTTGAATGTATACCTAGTATTCTTCTCTGTAGCCAGGTGTCACAATCCTTAAAGCTGATTCTTCCATCAAGTAACTGTCTTTGTGTCCTTCTCTGTTGTCTGAAATGTGTGTACTGCTGTCCACTCACTTGGCTCAAATCCTCTAGAACTGATGGGTAAAGTGTCTTTTTCTGGATAAGTAATTCTACTGCTAGATGCCATATATCATGGGGTGACTGAGTAGAGAAAACTCTTCCTCCCTCCCAAGAAGTGAAGAGTTGTGTTAGTCTTATAAGTCTCCCATGTTTTATCTAAGGAAAAAATATTCTAGCAAATACAGCTATCCCTATGTGGAATGGAGTGACTTAGGTGGTAGTAGCTTGTGTTTCACAGTAGGTCTTCAAATAAATAGTAGGTAAAAACTTGAGAGGTATGCAGTAAATGATAATTAAAAATAATAACAACAACAATAATAGCAAATATTTATATAGTGCTTACTAAATATTGTGCTAAGCACTTTACAATTATCTCATTTGATTTCGACAATAACCCTGGAAAGCAGGTGCTATCATTAACTTCATTTTACAGATGAGGAAACTGAAACAAACTAAAGTTAAATGACTTGTCCAGGGTAACACAGCTAATATATGAAGACCAAGTTGAATTTGAATTCAGGTCTTCATGACTCTATCTTTATCTACTTTATCCACTGTGCTACTTAGCTGCCTTCCTGAATAAGAGGGTATTCAGATTCAGTTATTAGTTGAACTAGATGATCTCTACTATAGATTTCAGATGTGAAATTATTATTCTTATCTCCTAAGACAGTCTTAGCAGTCCAGAGTTTAAAATATCTAGTCTAACCCCTTGCTTGAAGAGTGAATTCCTTCTGTCATATCCTCAAAAATTGATCACACTGTCTCTGACTGAGGGCCTACATTCATGGGAAACTTATACCTTGCCATAAAGCTTATTCCCTTGTTGAAAAACTCTCTGGAGGACTATAGGGCTCTCTGGCCATGGCCTTTTTCTTTTCATCATTATTCATTACCTTGAAAAAGGAATGGTTAGGACAGTTATTGAATTGACGGATGTCACAAAAAATTGATGGATAACTAACACACTGGCCAACAGAAGAGAGATCAAAAAATAGTTTAATGTCCTATACTTCAGTTCAAAAATTAATTGCAAAAGGAAAAAGATAGGGTAGATATGACTAGACAATAATTAATATGAATAAGACCCTGGATATTGTATGTGTTTAGAAGCTCAAAATTAGCTAGCAGTTTATAGAGAAATTGCAAAAATGCAAATGTGGCCTGTATAAAAGTAGAAGCATAGTTTCTACAATAAAGGAGGTTATACTCCCTCAGAACTCTGCCCTGTCAGATCACATTTCGAGATTTGTGTCCATTTCTTTGCAGCACATTTTAAAAAGCACTTTGACAAGCTGGTCCATGTCTTGGGGTCGGAGGGAGGGGTGAATGAGGTAAAGGGACATGGAAACCATAATATAAGAGAATTTAATGAAGAATCTTGGAATGTTTTGTCTGCAAATGAAAACCCTTCAAAGTACATGCATTATATATTTCTTTCTTAGTTTTGTGATAGTCTATCATAGGCAAAAATGTTTTTAGTTGCTTTTTTTGGTGCCAGAAGAGAGACTGAAGATTATCGGACAAAAATTAAAAGATATGGATGGTTAAAAAACATGGTTCAATATAAAGAACACATTTCTAACTATGAAAACTTTCCCAGACTGTAATGAGTTGCCTTTTAGGATATGAGGTCTCCATTATTGGAGGTGTTCAAATAGTGATGATTTCCTATCAAGGAAATTAGGATGATTTCCTATTGATTTTGTTATCAAGAAATTTAATGCATTAAATGTGACTGAAAACAGATGAAATATTGAGATTTTGTAATTCTGTGACTATCCAGCCTGGTAATCAGAAAATTGCTTTTTATTAGTATGGTATGCTATAATTTATTTAAATACACTTTTAAAGTTACCCTCTGATTTAATTCTTCCAATACCCTATAAAGCTCAAATAGACAAATTTTATGCAACAACCTTTTTGCAAAAGTGGTGATCATAGTGGTTAAGTTCCTTTCACAAGCCCAAGCCTCAAGCATATAGTAGTCAGGACACCTCAGTTTTCTGATTCTAAGCCCAACACTCTTTCTACAAATCCTTAGTTTATCAGAGGCACGCTTGCCTCATTTCTTTGTTTAATTGGAGATAAAGGTGGATGTGCCCTCAGTTTCCCCTCCTTTCTTTCCCTAGGCCTTGGCCTAATGTATGCTGCTTCATGAAGTTGCTGAATGGCCTATTTTGAGAAAAAAAAAACCATAGAAGCAAGAACACATTAATGAGTGGCAGGTGCAGCTATGAATTTAATGAACAGTTTGTTGGAAATCGCATTAAGTAGCAGCATCAGCCTCCAGATGAGCTCGGCACTGTTCTTATTTCAGGCTTGAGCAGCTGGCAGATTAGTGTGCTCTTGACTCTTCCCCGCTGTATAGTGTCACTTCCCTCAGTCACAGTCTAGCTTCAGAAGACCCCAAAGTATTGATCAGACTATAGTTTTTGTTTGGATGTGTGTTTGTGCATCTTATTTTTAAATAATTTGGAGTTATTGTATGTGTTTGTTTCTGCAAGGATTGAGCTTTTGCATATGTTTGTGATTTTTTTCACCTTATGGAGGTGTTGACATTTATTGTGTAATTGCATGTCTTTCTATACTGAAGGAGTTGGACTTTTTTGTTGCATGTCTCTGCAAGGTATGCACTAAATTTATTTCACATTATTTAGAGATTGGGGGTTTTTTTGGTGTGTGTATCTTTAATCTTTCCACTTTTGCTTGTCCCAGGTATTCTGTTGTATGTGTATGTGTGCATCTAATTCTGAAAGGGTTGGAGTTTCTGTGGTATATGTCTCTATGTGTGTTTATAAGCAGTAAGTGTTTGGTGTGTTATGTATGTATTTATAGTGGTGTTTACATTTCACATTCTGGAGGCGTTGTTTATTGGTGTTAGTGATGATGGTGGTTGTGGTGGTATGTATGTGTGTTTTTATATATGTTTGGTGTATGTAAGAGAGACAGACAGACAGAGAGAGAGACACACACACACATTCTGGAAGGAATACGGTGATTTCCCTGACTGCTTCCAGGGAAAACTTTGGCAAAGTGAGAAATGGCTGGTTAGGGAACATACCCAAAATTCAATTCAGCACAGCTGTCTTTGGCCATGAAATTCTCAGGCAAGCAGATGGGGAAATGATTTTGATGAAGGTGGGTGCCATTTCCTCTGGGCCAGAGCCAATGAAGAAATTTCCATATGCTGAGCTCTTTGGCACTAGGGGAATCTCTACCTATTCTCAAATACTTTGTTTGAATTTCCCTGCTTGAGAAACAGGACATACGCATCTGCAAATGGCCTTACCAGTGAGTTAATTTCTTTATCACAGCACAGTCTAATCATAGTAGTGAAAGAAAATTGGGGAAGATGCATATTCTCTCTTCAACCCAGGACGGGCCAAGGAATTGGTTATGTAACTTTCCTCAGCTGTCCAACAGTCATATGACTGTTGTAGTTCAATGTTCCAGAATGTTTTGTACTTTACAAATGACCTTCTTCGTAATAACCCGAGAAGAGAGGAAGTGTATTATTATCCCCATGTTACAGGTAAGGAAACTCACCTTCAAAGAGAGTAAGTACTTTTCTCAGGGACCCAAAGCTAAGAAATGTCAGGCCTAGGAATTAAACCTTGATCTCCAACTCCTAGTTGAGTGTTTTTTTTTTTTCCCTCTATTCTACCTTACCTTATGTAATTATAATTATTATTATGCAGTTATAGCACAACTTACACAACATATCCTGAAGATTTAACATGGTAATAAAAAAATACTGTTTATAATTTATTTTAATTGCAAACCTACGTAATGTTGGCCTATGAGTAAGAAAGAACGTGTTTGCCACACACTATGTACTCTAGAGCCAATCTCTTAATCTACCAGTGTCTTCAGACAACTCTTGAAGAAGACTAGTGACAGGGCAGGTGCTGATCTGCATTGGTATAGAAAATTTCCTAATGAGGAAAGAAAGAAAAAAGGAAGGAAGGAAGGAAAGTAGGAAGGAAGGAAAGAAGGAAGAAAGGGGAAGAAAGGGAAGAGGAAAGGAAGGAAGGAAAGGAGGAGGGAGGGAAAGGAGGGAAGGAAAGAAAGAAGTAAAGAAGGAAGGAAGGAGAAAAAGAAGGAAGGAAGGAAACATTTATAAAGCATGTACCATGTGTCAAGTGCTTTACACATATTGTCTCATTTGATCTTTACAACAACTCTAATAGGTAGGAGCTATTATTATTCTCATTTGACAGATGAGGAAATTGAGGGAGAGAGTGGTTTAGTGACTTGACCAGAGTCATATAGCTAGTAAATATCTGAGGGTGGATTTTGCTTCCAGTCTTCCTGACTACAGGCTCAGTGCCTTCTTGCTGCCCATTTGGGAGTTTCTTTTACTATCAAAATCATATCTCGTGCCCAAATATGCCTCCCTTTGTGGGTGCTGCTGCTGCTACTACTCCCACCACCATAGGCAACATAATTTAATGACTAGAGTACCAGGAATAAAATCAGAAGGATCTAGATTCAAATCAGAAGGGATTAGTTCTTCAAGCAAAGGTTTAGTTATGTCTTGTCTGGGATTTAGAGGACTAAGCACACTTTAGATGGTAGTTAGGTGAATTGGATGTCATCTGATGTGCCCTTCAGTTCTAGAATAATATGTTTCCAAAGTTGAATCATGGAAAGCATTGTTGTTTTCCTTCTTCTTGGTAGTGGTGATAATGTTTACAGCCAGAAGGGATTTTAGATACTCACCTTTGTCCCTTTCTCACCCATAGTACCCAGGCCTACTGGTTTCATGTTTCAACTTCTTCCATCACATGTCGATACTGACACTCCAGGTTATCAGAGTCCTGATGTGGATGTTGGTAAGGAGGGGTGGGAGTAACAACGTGCTAGTTAATGTTTAACAACTGCTTTTCTAGAAAAAAATGTATTCATGACAAAATTTTAAGTTTTATCTCCATTAGTAATATTTTTCTCTATCACTTTCTTAAGTCTAGGCAATCAACAAAACAATAAACCTATCCTTAAGGGATTTGGAGCATTTGCTGATTTCAGAGGTGTAAAGGTTCCCACTGAAAATTTAATGATTGACTCTTATGAGCCAGGTTGAGCGGGCCCCAGTGCACTCCTGCTTGGGAGGGGTAAAGATTCGAGAAGTCAAGGAAGGAAACAAAAGAAAACATTCTTCTATGATAGAGATGAAGAGAAGAATAAGAAAGCCCAAGGAATGGATGAAGGAAACAACCATTTACTAATTACCTACTATGTGCCAGGCACTGCATTGTTATGTAAATTATTTTATTATTTGATCCTCACAACAACTCTGGAAAGTAGGTTCAGTATTAGAGTTGAGGAAACTGAGGTTAAGTTACTTTCTCATGGTCAAACAGCTATTAGAGGCTAGATTTGCATTCAAGTCTTCCTGACTCCAGGCCCAGTACTCTCTCCCCACTGCACTCGCTATTCATGTATGTTAGCTTCAGTTTTTACACTTGGAAAAGTAATTTGTTGCCTTCAATTATGTCTCAACCTCCATACAACTGTAAAAGTCGATGGTTCTGTAACCAATTTCCCAATGCAGTGTTCACCTTCAAAAAGCGGTATTGTCACACGCCAAACCTCAAAGTATAGTTCCCTGGTTGAAAAGCACACCATCCCTAAGGTTTGCCAAACAGTTCAGGATTTCTGAGATTCCCAAGAACTGGAGGAAAATAACTCAACATTGTAACAGTTATTCCCCAGGATTTATGAAGAGCTAAGAATCCTTGTCTAAATGAGGAATACTTCATTGCACAGAAAGAGCAAATAATAGTACCTTTCTGTCTTCACCTTCCAAAGAAAAAGAAAAAAAAAATCTATAGACATTATGATGACAATCCTTTGAATTATCTAATTCAATCAAGAGGAGAATAAGATTCTCTTAATTAGAGAACATTTTCTTAAGAAAAATACCCAAATGGAGCTTCTTTGAATAAATGATGTCTATTTGTGTTTTTGTATATGAGCAGGACTAATAAAAACAAAGAATTTGAGAGTTTAGAGGGATATCACATACTATCTAATCCAACCCATACCTAACAAGGATACGTGATGACATACTCAACCGGAATTGGAATTACTGGAATGTCTTTAGTGGTTGAGGCAAGGCATCCTATTCTATAGAATTACTATAAATCTTAAAATATTTTGCCTTATTTCCAGGGTTTTTTTTTTTTGTTTTTTCTTCTTCTACATATTACTCTTAGTTCTATGCTCTAGGGTCAAGAAGAACAAGTCCAGTACTCACCTTTCTCTTACTTTAAAGGCAGTTATTATATCATATTTAAGTCTTTTTTCTAAGCTAGATATACTTCACCCCCACCCTCCACCCCCAACAGTAGCTGATATGGCAGTAATGGCAATAACCTATCATTTAATCATTTTTGGAATTCTCAACAGAAAAACATGAGGGCACATTATAGCATCATAAGTTTTAGAACTAGAAGGGACTTCAGATATTACATAGTCCAACAATTTCATCTTACATAGGAAGAAAATGAAGCCTGATAAATAAAGTAGCCTCCTCAAGGTCATAGAGTCCTAGAGTAGAAAAGTCAACATTCCAAACGAGCCCTTGAGAAGCCAAATCCAGTTGTTCTTCTACATTATTATGACATTCTCTTTCTTTGGAGTATGTAATTAAAAACAAATGAAACAAGACCTAATAGTGATTCATCAAAAAACATTACAACACATTTAAATGGAATAAAAAATCCCACACTTTGTCTTTTAGTACTTTATCAACTTTTTGACATTAAGAAGTGGAAATTAGTAAAAGTATTTCACTGGATACAAGGAAATTGGGTGTTTCTAGCCCTGTCATTATCTTATTTTGTTATCTGAAGCCAATCACTTGTCCTTTTATTGCCCTATATATAGGAGGCATTGGCTTGTATCATCTTCCAAATATTTATCAATTCAAAAGTTCTGAAAGGCAGTGTAGTACAAAGGAAACCCACTCTGGACTTGGTATCAGCCTGAACCAGGCTTCTGCCTCCTTCTGGTGGTGAATGGTAGATTTTTTTTTTTCTATTTCTACCTTATGCTCTTGTTCTAGAACTTCAGGGGTATTTTTCTTAATAATTTCTTGTAATATTGCATCAAGATCCTTTTTTTGATCATAACTTTAGGTTGTCCAACAATACTTATATTGTCTCTCCTTGATCTTTTCTCCAGATCAGTTGTTTTTCTAATGGGATGTTTCAGATTCTCTTCTATTTTTTCTAGTTTTATTATTTCTTGGTGTCTTATAAAGTCATTTGATTCCTCTTGCCTAATTCTAATTTTCAAGGAGTTATTTTCTTCTTTAAGATTTTGGACTTCTTTTCCCAATTGTTTAACTTTCTTTTCACAGTTTTCTTGGATTGCTTTCATTTTTTCCCCTAATTTTTCTTCAGTCTCCCTTATTTGATTTTTGAGTCTTGTTTAAGTTCTCCCAAGAACTCTTTCTGGGCTTATGACCATTCATCATTACTCTTTGGGATAGGAGTGGCTTTTTTTTTTTTTTGCCTCACTATCTTCCTCTCAGTATGAACACAGATCTTTTAAACCATGGTTGCTATCTATAGTTGGGTTCCTTTTTCTTTACTTGTTCATTTTGATTTTAATTTAATTTAATTTTATTTTTAGCAGCTTATTATTGTAATTAGGTTTTAATCCTGAGTTGTGTGTAGTGTTGCCCCAGGCCTGCGGTCCTCCTTACAGGTTATTTTCTGAATTCCATCCCAGTGCCCCTCCTCTCCTTCCCTAAACTGCAGTTAGGGCCTCCAGACACACTGTCCCAGAAATGCTCTTGCTCCCTGGGGTGTAACACCCACTAGTCATGAGCTTGTTTCTCTTTGCCCCCAGCTGTAGCCTGGGATCACATCTGGTCAGCATTGCTAGACCTGATGTCCAGCAAAAGTGGGGACACGTTCAATATTCTCCCACTCGGCCTTGTGATCCCCCCATGCTATTCCTTAGATGAAAGCTTGTGAGGTGAAAGTTCCCTAGGCTGCGGGGTTAAAATGCCTGAGGTGAAAGTTCTTGAGGACTAATCTTCTCAGTAGAGCCACCCCAGGGCATGTTGTTTGTTGATACAGCAGAATCCAGCGTCAGCCTGGAGGTATCTACACTTCACTCTGGCCAAAGCTCAGCCCCTGGAGATTGGGTCCTTCCTGAGGTCTCTCAAGTTGTCTTGGGAGGACTGCTGCTTTACCCCCTTATTTTTGCTGTTCTATGTTCATTTCATGGCGATGTTCTGTCTGTTTGTGGAGGAAATTTAGAGGCCTAGAAATTGCCCATCAGTTGGGGAATGACTGAAGAAGTTGTGGTAAATGATTGTGATGGAATACTACTGTGCTGTAAGAAATGATGAGGGGAAAAAAAGAAGAAATTATGAGCTTGAGGATATTACAAAAACATGGATAGGGGCAGTTAGGTGGCACAGTAGATAGAGCTCCAGGTTTGGAGTCAGGAGGATCTGAGTTCAAATCTGGCCTGAGACACTTGAAACTTACTAGTTATGTGATCCTGGGCAAGTCACTTAACCCTGACTGCCTCAACAAAAAAGAAAAAAAAGGAAAAAAAAAGAAAAACAAGGATAGACTTGCAATGAAATAACCAAGAGCTAAATGAGAAAAACAATAACAGCAATATTGTTTGAAGAACAACTTTGAGTGACTAAGCCATTTTGACTTTTAAAAATACCCAGATTAACCATACAGGACACATGAAGAAAGACGATAACTACATCCAGAGAAAAAACTGATAAACAGAAGTATGTATAGAATGAATTTATACACACACACACACACACACACACACACACACACACACATATTTGTGTCTAATGGTAGCCATCTCAGGTCATGGGTGTTGGAAGAAAAAAGGAAGTGACATAATAACCATTATAAATGTAAAAGGAATAGCAAGTTGTACATGAAAGATTTGCAGTTTCACATAAAATCATCTTTTTTTCCTATTCTATTATTTTTGAAATGCTTGTTTTATTTCTTAAGTTCAGAATAAAATAAAAACTAACTAAATAAAATCCGCCTATTACAATTACTAGTCATATGGCTAAAGGTCAGTTGCATAATCTCTCTAAGGCTCAGTTTCCTCACCTATAGATTTTTAACATTTGCCTCACAGGGTTATTATGAGAATTGACAGATAATATTTTTTTTTTATTTTTTAAAGTGCTACATACATTTTAGCTATTATTTTTTATCATTAGTATTAATATTATTTTATGCTATAAGATGGAGGCTAGAATAAAATCTAGGTTCTATTCTGGAAGAGAGGATATCAAATGAGAAATGTTTGGAAAAGAGAAGTAAAGATTTGCCAGATTTTAAAACTCTAGCCAATTCAACATTGTGACAGAGTAGATAAAAAAAAAAAAAACAAACGAACAAAAAAAACCACCAAGAACAAAAACAGCATCTGTCGTCAAGGTCTGAGTTCAAATCCCATTTTAGATACATACTGGCTTTGTGAATAGGGCAAATCACTCAACCTCTCAAGACCCCCCTTTCCCCACTCCTCACCCACACCAACTCTCTAAGACTATGAGTTACCTAGCTATCCTGGTAAATACTCTCTCTGCCTAGAGTTTTGTACACCAATGAAATCATAGGTTTGAACTAATGAATCAGGTGTGTATTTAACACTAGTCATGCATATACTTTGTGCTGAGGATACAAAAAAAGAGACTGTGCTCAAAAAAAAAGTATACTCTAGTAAGGAAATATAAATATACTGATAGCTATAACACAAAGATATGATCAATATTTATAGGTAACATCCTAATAGGCGTATTAGGGAATTAAGACATAATACTTCTAGCAGAAGGGGCTCGTTGGAAACTTCATTAAGGAGGTGACACCTGGGGTAGACCTTGCGGGGAAAGAAGAATTTCAACACATAGTGAACTGAGTAGAGTCAATGGGAAGCAATATGCTCAAAGGTATGGAAGTTTTAAAAAAAGGGGACAGGAAAGCAGAGATGACAAACTCCAATTTGGCTGAAATGTAGAATACCTTAAAAGTGTATCGGGGTTGGGTAATAAATGAGCATTTGGTGATAGAGGTTGGAGACACACTATGCAAAGCCTTGAATGTCAGGGTAAGTACAGTACATTATACTCTGTAAATAACTGGGAGACTCTCAAGGTCTCTGAACAGGGAACTGTTTTAGGTATTAAGGAGGTTAGACATCGGGGAAGCTTATTCCAGAAGAATTAGCAGGATGGATTGGAGAAAACAGAAGTGGCAGGGGAGATTGTTTCGGAAGCTAAGACAACAGCTACAATAAAGTAATCTGAAATCATGTGTTAGTGGGGATGGTATCTCTTGCCAATATGAACAATATCATGGAAGTGGAATCAATAGGACCGGGTATTACAGTGAAGTTAAACACTATTCACTTTTCCCTCTTGCTGAAGGCTGGCCCTGTTACTGCAGCTGTCAGCTCTGCTTTCTCACAAAGCACTACAAATTAGTTAGATGAAAGTGCAGTCAGTGTTTCATTATAATCAGACAGTTCATCTGCAAATGTTGTCAATTCTAGTCCACAGTCCTTTATTTTATTAGAATGTCTATGCAATATGTCTATTAATTATTTATCCACCATTTTTCTTTCATACAGCATAGGGAGAAAAATGTTGGATTCCCATTTGTTTTTCTTCCTTAATTCCTTTCTTCTTCCTTCCTCCTTTCTTCCCTCCCTCACTCTTTCCTTCCTTCTTCCCTTTTCTCCCTCATTTTTCAAATATATCTTTTATTTTCTTTCTTTCCTTCCTTCCCTTCCTTCCTTCCATTCCTTTCTTCCTTCCTTCCTTTCTTGCCTTCCTTCTTTCCTTCTTTCTTTCTTTCTTTCTTTCTTTCTTTCTTTCTTTCTTTCTTTC
>NW_020945014.1:10454360-10486249 GCF_900497805.2 Vombatus ursinus | reverse complement strand
TTCTTTCTTTCTTTCTTTCTTTCTTTCTTTCTTTCTTTCTTTCTTTCTTTCTTTCTTTCTTTCTTTCTTTCTTTCTTTCCTTCTTTTTCTTTCTTTCTTTCCTTCTTTGTTTTCTTCCTATCAAGAAATAAATATTTACCAAGAACCTGTTATATGCCAGGCACTGTGCTAAACTTTGAGGTTATAAATAAGTTCCTCAAGAAACTTAGAATCAAACAAGAGGAAGACAACACACAAAAGAAAGCTAAAAATGGGGATTGAGGTAATGGGGTAAAGGGGGAATGTTGAGGCCCTGTGAAGCCCACAAGTAGTACAGCTGTTGGGAAATAAGGAGCTGGCTGTTCTTGGAGCCCTTCTTGAATGGAGGTTTTGGAACTCAAGGATCTACCTTCCAATCAGAGAGTCCAATCAGAAGAACAGAGTGTAAAACTGAGATGTGAGTACCAAAGCTAGTTCAATTTTGCAGGATCATGAAATTTCCCAATGGATGGTATAGCATGATTGAGAAATCCAAGGAGGTTCAAAAGCAGTGCAATTGGTCGGAAATGTGGAGCTGTCTTCGGCCTCTTCCCTTCCCTTCCCTTCTCTTCCTTTTAATATATTCTTTCTTCATTTTTTTCTTCTTTCCATTTATATATGTGTATATATATATGTATACATATATATACATACATATATATATATATTTCTATACAGAATAAAGAAGACAGGGGAGAAGGATCAAAATCAAATCAGAAATTCTGTGTTTCAGTCCCAGTCCATTGCGTGACAGATCTGCGGACCTTAAGTCAATCACTTTGTCTCTTGATTTCAGATCCCTCTCCTGCAAAGTAGAGAAAATAAGTCTTGCCCTGCCTCCCTCACAGGATTCCTGTGAAGATAAAAATGCAAAAATCACATGTTACGATTCATTGTGACTAGGAAATGCTTTGTGAACATAGCTGTTACTATTATTATTGATAGACACTGACAAATTAACTTCTGCTGACGGAAATCAGTTGATTATCTCACTTTGATTTATTGATGGATCTGTATTTCATTCCCATAGAGATTCCTTCCATTGATATAGTTTGCAATGCAACCAAATCCTCTCATCCCATTTCTTATCCATGATCAATAAATTCATAGTTATTAAATCTAATAAACACTCTACAGAGGATCTGTTTAATGTGTCAGAGTTCCTTCTTTGATGCTCTTAGTATATCATAATTCAAAATATAGCACCAGGGCTACTCATGCATTGTTCCTGGTTCTCACCACATCTTTTCCCAACCCTAGGTGTCTTTCAGAATACATCATACTGCAAACATTTCACACATAAGTGACTGTTAGTGAAAATCTACAGCCTTCTTATACCCTGAATTGTGTCTTTCCACTATTCTTTTGGGTTATTTTAAATTGTAATTCAACTGGCATCAAGAGATTTCACAAGTTGCAGCCCTATGGTGCTCATTAAAGAATGCCTCAATACTTCAAAAGATCCATGATATCATTGATATGGACATTCTTAAAGCACCACTAACAATTCACCATCCTTTTTCATTCAGGGCTGTTCTAATCACCATTTTCTAATAAATCCACCCACCACACAGCACACACTGGTTCCTATGTTTTTTTTTTTTTAGCATTCTTTAAATATCAAGGAAGCACTCAGATTCTGCCTAAATTATCCATTGCTAAATATATTACTCTCCATTATCCTCTTCTAATCCCACCTTTCCTGTATGTTTTATTTTTTGCTATTTCTTTAGAAGCAATAGTTGGTTATACTTTGCAACCACTTTATGTTCATCATACACAAACCCACTATCATTGGTTCATCCATCACTGAGATTCTTCTGAGTTTATGGTCTTTCAGGCTTTGCATCCATAAAGTTGGACCAGAAGAATGGTAGTACAACAATAATTATTAATTACTGTTATAATTATAATTACTGTTATAATTTAATATAATTGATTTAAAGGATTTTTTTTTAATGCTACAAAATTTCCCCAGAGCAATCCAGTTTTACTCTCTTCCTGCTGCTCAATATTGGGTCCAACTCATTATAGTCTTTTTACAGTGCTTATCCACAATATACTGATAGACAAACTCAGTGGATGATAGATTATCTTTTTTTTTTTGGCTTTTTATTGCATTAACTATTAAAGCAATCTCTTTTGAGCAGTCTTGGATCTCATCCAGGAAAGTCTAGAGTATTCTGCATCTTGATATAATCCACACAATGCTTTCCACAAAGTGTATTATCTTATTGGATCTCACCATCTATAAGTAACTGGCTCTCAGAAACGTTAAGTGAGGTAGAAGGTGACACAGTCTATAGAGTGCTAGGCCTAGAGGCATGGAAAACTGAATTTGAATCTAGCCTCAGATGCTTAGTTATGTGATTCTAGGCAAGTCAATTATCTCTTCCTGTCCCAGTTTCCACAATAGTAAAATAAGGGTTTTTGTGAAGATCAAATGGGATAACATTTATAAAGCATTAGCACAGTCCCTGGTGAATGCTAAGAATTTAAATATGCATTGCCTTCCTTCCTTGCCCATTATCATATAGCCACCAGTGGGCATCAGAAATGGGATCATCGAATTATAGAGCTAGAGCTGAAAGGGACATCAAAAACTCCTCTGTACAAAACCCTCATTTGAAAGATAAGTAAAATGGAGCCGAGGAAAGCTAAGTAATTTGTTCAAGATTTGAACTGACATCTTCCAGACACTATGACAGGTGTTCTTTATAGCACACTCAAATTAGGCAATTGAAGATCAGATAGATGCAGTGATTAGAATCTAGGTCTTCCGACTGTACATGCTACCCTTACCCTAACTCCACAACATTCTCCCTCATATTGTGCCCTCCATTTCTGAGAATGGATTTGAACTCTTTTTATCCTAACAAGTCCAGTGTTTTTACATACTGTGTCACATACTTACCTCTCAGCAGCATAAACTGTGGGCACAAATTCAAGCCCTAATCCAGTTACTCAGTCACTGCTAAGAGGTGCAAGCTCTTTGAGGTCAGGGACTCTTTCACTTCTGTCTTTTAAACCCCAGTTTCTAGCATAATGCCAAGCACATAATAAGTGATAGATTAATATTTACTGATTGATATTTAATGTTAGATGAGGGGATGTGACTAGTATTAACATTTTCTCACTGAATTCCCATTTCATAGCCATACAAACTCACGTGGCTCTAAAATATAGATTGAGAAATGATAAACAAATCGATTAAACTCTACTTTCAATTTCTCATTTATCTGAGAGTTTAATTTTAGCTGAAAATGTAATAATACAAACACTTGCTTCAATACTTCAAGTCTCTATGATTTTATCTACAGTGTCTCTTCCTCTCTTGACACTTAACACCTCCACCCAGACATGGTAGATGGATATCATGTGACAAGATAAATTCATTACATAGTTTGATGATGAAGCTCTCTGAATATAAATATATATATATATACATATACATATATACACATATACATGTATATATATGTGTAAACAAGTGATATTTGGGGAGGGGACATAAATAGGATTATTTGTCTTTGCTTTTAAACAATTTTCCTTGAGACAGCACTCATTTATTTTGGAGTTAGTCCATGTGACCCAAGCTTCTTGAAATATAATTTTAAAGTTCCATCAATAATTTTAATTCCAAAAGCACCCTACGGATACAAAAAACTTTTCCATTTGATAGAGAAAAATAAGGAGCTGATAGGGACTCTGAAGTGGGAAGAAGCGATCCACAGAGGTCATATTTAAAATGCAGAGGCCAACAACTGAAGACTAACTTTGATGCTAACACATTAGGTGGCACAGTCAGGATCCAAAAACATCATGATATGCTAGAAAAATGGGTCAAATTCATGATAAGATGTAAGATGGTTAAATAAAATGTGTTGTAATTGTGTTGGAGAAACTGACTTTACAAAATGAGGGGGAGTATGACCTGGTTAAATGGATGTATGTCTGTAAAATGTCTGGGGATTTTAGTGAGTTTCAAACGCAATGTAATTCAACAGTGATGTAGGAGGCAAAAAAAAATGAAAAACAAAAAACAAAAAAAGCAAAAAGCTAATGTTGGGCTGCATAAAGAGATTGCTTCTAGAAATAATGTGGTAATACCCTGTTGTGCTCTGATCAGAGCATTCCATAATAAATTTCTATTAAGTGCCTACTGTGTAGGAAATATTGGGTCAATGATGGGTATACAAAGATAACTATTAAATAGTTCTTGCCTTCAAGGAGTTTATATTTTATTGGAGAAAACCAACAGGCATATCTGAACAATAGTGTTCAGTTTAAGGAATCACATTTTAGGAAGGACACTAAAAAACAAACAAACAAAAAAAAACGACGATCAAAAGTTGGTAATCTAAAAGTGAGGTGAAGTACTTTGAATCTATTCCTTTTAATAATGGCTTGAAGGTACTGGAGATATTAAGTATGGATAAAATTCTGTGGGGAGAGGAATTGGGGGTGATAGTGATTATCATAGCCATCTTCTAGAATTTGAAGGAATATCATATGGAAGAGGGTATATGCGGTATTCAAGGAAGACTAGCATTTGTGGTGTAAGGGCTTGCTGATCCCTTGTTAGGGCTTCTCATACATCTTTTGTATCCACCTGATTCACTCAACTCTCACCTGTGGCTACAAGAAGCTGCAGCATGGGCAGCAGCCAAACCCTAGGCAGATAGGCAAAGCCAAGTTGAGGGTAACAGAAAGGCCTCAGACCTGTCAGTGAGTTGGGGGGGGGGGAGGTGTCTATCCTAAGCATGTGAAGATTTCCTTTTGTGGAATGGGAAGATGAGAGCAATTTGTTCCAATGGCCATGAATGCAGTTGAAGCGGTGCTTTGGAGCACTTACAGCTTGGTCAGGCACTGGAGAAACCAAAATCATCCACTGCATCTTGGCCCATTGCCAGTCATCCTAACATTTGTCTTACTGGATTTTAATGACTCTGGAAGACAGAGTTAGGGTGATGACTTTGTGCAGCTCTGCCTCACTTAAATTCAATTCACACGCAAGTCAAGACATAACCTTGTGATGTCATTCGTCCTCTTTGAAAACAAAGGACAAACAGCACCTCACCCCTCCACACACACACACTGAAGAGGAATTTGACTTTTTCTGTTTGACCAAAAGGGCAGAAACTGGGATAACTACTGTAAGATACAAAGAGGAAAATTTAAGTTTAAAGTCAGGAAGAAAATCCTCACAAATACATCTGTAGAAAGGTGGAATGGGTTTCTTCCTTTAAAGGTATTGGTAACCATGACTGACTACTTGCAAGATGGATAGGATAGGTGACCATCTGTCATTTGTGTTGTAGTGACTATTCTTTGGGGATAGGGACTGAAGTCCCTTCCACATTGTAAACTGTGTTTTTGTGTGACTCTGATCTCATTCCTGATTTTGCTGAGGGATTAAGAAAATGATAGAATCACCATCATTTTCAAACAATGTATATTCTCTGTTTATGGCCATTTACTTAGTACAAACTGATTTTTTTTTGGTCAATTTTCTGGACAATTTGCCCTCTGTTACCAAGAAATAGGAGGCAGCTAGGTGGTGCAGTAGATATAGTGCAGGGCTTGGAATTAGGAAGATCTGAGTTCAAATACAGTTTCAGAAACACACTAGCTGTATGACCCTACACAAGTCACTTAACCCTTTTTGCCTCTGCTTTCTCATGTATAAAATGAGCTGGAGAAAAAAAAATGGCAAACCACTCCAGTATCTTTGCCAAGAAAGCTCTAAATGGGGTCATGATTAAAAGTTAAATAACTTTTCTATGACCACAAAGCTACTACCTGACAAAGCAGGTCTCATTCCAATTGTCTCTTCATTTTTAGTAGAGTTTATCTTTATATACTTACCAATAACATATACGTCAGTGAGAAATAAATATGAAAAATCATAAAGAATAAGTAAACAACTTTTCTAGAGTAATGGGGTGGATTGAGAGGACTGAGATATAATTCAAGGATGAAAGGAAAGCTTGCAGCAGAAGATGATAGACTGAAAAATTAGTTGACAGTTCCTGAAGAAAAGAATCCACTACTGAACAATTTTATCAAAAGCAGAAACTGGCTCTAAGTCAATGGTCCCACAGCAATTTATTTAGAAAGTTTTAGCCTTCCTTCCTTTTCCCTTTCCTCCTCCTTTCTCTCTGTTTTCTTCCTTCCAACCTCCCCTCTCTCCCTCGCTTCCTTTGTCCATTTTCCTTCCTTTATATTCTTCTCTTCTTTCCTTTCCATTCCTCCTTTCCCATCACATCTCTCCTTTTTCCCATTTCTCTCTCTCTCTCTCTCTCTCTCTCTCTCTCTCTCTCTCTCTCTCTTGCTCTCGCTCTCTCGCTCTCGCTCTCTCCTTTCCTTCTTCTAATGAACATCATATCTGTTCCCTTCACAGTATGTATTGCTGTAATTACATTTTTTCCCAGTTTCCAAATGATTCATCATATCTTTAGTGTAGTGAACCATCTAACAGTACACTGATAGGAGAGAATTTGTTTCTGGGTGGGGGATATCAGCTTCATTCTTAATTTGAATTAGGTTTGTGAAGAAAAAAAATAAAACTTTTTACCTTTTTTGCTGCATAGATGACCATTATAATTGAGGACCAAATTTCAAAAACCATGTACCTAAGGTCAGGGATCCTAGAGGGAAAGCTGGAAGAGACTTTAGAGATCATCTAGTATTTTTTTGTTTATTTTACAGATGATCAAACTGAGGCCCAGAAAAGTCATCTGACTCGTCTGAGGATGCACAGAAACTAAATTACAGTAACTGACATTTGATCCTAATTCCTTTGAATACAAATCCAGAGCCTTTTTTTTCTCTAATGTACCATAATACCATTCAAGGAAGCCATTTGAAACCTTTTTTTTCATGAATGACAGTGGTTCCCAAGAAGAACAAAGGAAATTCAAGAGAACTTTTAATTTTTTTATTTGTTTTTTTTTCTTTTTAGAATTTCAGAGTCAATAAGCTTCTCCATCACTATAATTGTGGCATCAGAAAATATTCTTCCCCTGTCAGGACCTCACTTTGCTTATCTGTCAAATGTAGAGTTTACATTAGATTCAATAAACAGATATTTATTCCATCACTTTAGCTTCATTATTCTGTTGTTTTACAATTGTGTTTTTGACGCCATTATTTTAGAGTCTGTCATAATGAAATGTAATCTCTCCTGGGTCAATTAGCACCTGAATCTTTTTGTTACCTAATACCTAGACTGTGTAAGTAATCCTTGCTAATCCTCACTGCTCCTAGCTTGGACTTGCCAGCTATTTACTAATTATGTTACTCTGTATAAATTAATTAAAATTTCTAAGTCTCAGTTTCATCATGGATAAAGTGTGACATATAATACTTGAATACTGATGCTATATCACCTGAAGGATATTGTGTTTCAGTGGAAAGAGAATCAATTGGCCTTGGAGTCAGGTGATATCACATTTGAATCTTCCTTTCCATACTTACAAGCACCTGAACATGGCCAAATAAGTCTCTTCAACTCCTGAAACCTTGGTTTCCTAATTTATAAAATGGTAATAATAATGGCACTGAAGTGAGGTGGAAGCAAGATGGCAGAGTAAATACAGGGCTGAGCTCTCCCAAACTGGGCAGATTGGGATAGGTGGTAGTTAGAAGCAAAAAAGACTTTTGAGGAGTAACAGGCAAAAAAGAGAATGAGAGAAGGATAAACAAGGAGGGGGGGAGTAGAATAGAAGGAAATGCACAAGTATTAATCATAACTATGAATGGGATGAACTCACCCATAAAACAGAAGCAGATAACAGAGTGGATTAAAAATCAGAATCCAACACTATGTTGGTTACGATCAACACAGTTGAAGCAGAGGGACTTACACAGAAAAAAGCTAAGGGGCTGGAGCAGAATCTGTTATGCTTCAGTTGATTTAAAAAAAAAAAGAAAAGCAGCAGCAATTATGATCTTAGATAAAGCAAATGCAAAATTAGATCTAATTGAAAGAGATAAGCAGGGACACCACATTTTCCTAATAGACAATGAAGCAAAATCAGTAACAACACATATTCACCAAATGGTATAGGAACCAAATTCTTAAAGGAAAAGTTAAATGAGTTACAGGAGGAAATAGTAAAATTATACCAGTGGGGGATTTCAACTTTCCCTTTTCAGAATTAGTTAAATCTAACTAAAGAATAAACAAAGAAGAAGTTAAGGAAATGAATAGAATTCTAGGAAAGTTAGATGTGATAGATATCTTGAGAAAATTGAATGGGAATAGGAAGGAATATATCTTTTTTTCTTTTTTTAATAAATTTATTTATTTTTAGATTTCAACATTTACTTCCACAACATTTTGAGTTTCAAATTTTCACCCCGTCTTGCCCCTCCCCCTACCCCAATATGGCATGCATTCTGAATACCCCTTCCCCTAGTCTGCTTTCCCTGCTATCTCTCCCCCCCTTTTCTTATCCCCTTCCCCTTCTATTTTCCTATAAGGCAGGATAGATTTCTGTACCCCATTTCCTGTATTTCTTATTTCCCAGTTGCATGTGAAAACATTTTTTTTAAAAACTTTGGTTTCTAAATTTTCTCCCTTCCTCCCTCCCCACCCACCCTCATTGAAAAGGCAAGCAACTCAATATAGGTTATACATGTGCAGTTATGCAAAACACTTCCATAGTAGACTTGCTGTGAAAAACTAAATCTATTTCCCTTAATCCTATCCTGCCCTCCCATTTATTCTATTCTTTCTTTTGACTCTGTTCCTCCTCAGAAGTATTTGCTTCAGATTACCCCCTTTCCCAATCTGCCCTCCTCTCTATCATCCCCCTACTCTTTTGTCCCCTTCCCCGCCTATTTTCCTGTAGGGTAAGACAGATTTCTATTCCCAATTGAGTATGTATGTTATTCCCTCCTTAAGTCAAATCGTATGAGAATAAGTTTCACTCATTCCCTCTCACCTTCCTCGTTTCCCCTTCACTTTTCTTTTATGTTTTTTTTTTGTGTGAGATAATTTACCCCGTTCAATCTCTCCCTTTCTCCTTCTCCTAGTATAATCCTCTCTCACCCCTTAATTTTATTCTCCAGATATGACCCCTTCATCTTCAACTCACCCTGTGTCCTCTATCTATCTGTCTCTATCTATCTATCTATCTATCTATCTATCTATCTATCTACCTATCTATACATTATATATATGTATATCCATACATATAATTTTTTCGTTCCAACTACCCTAATACTGACAAAGGTCTCATGAGTTACAAATATCATCTTTCCATGCAGGAATGTAAACAGTTCAACATTAATAAATCTCTTATGATTTCTCTTTCCTGTTTACCTCTTCATGTTCCACTTGAGCCTTGTATTGGAAAGTCAAATTTTCTATTCAGCTCTGGTCTTTTCATCAAGAATGCTTGAAAGTCCTCTATGTTACTGAATGACCATTTTTCCCCTGAAGGATTATACTCAGTTTTGTTGGGTAGGTGATTCTTGGTTGTAATCCTATCTCCTTTGCCCTCCAGAATATTTTATTCCATGCCCTGTGGTCCCTTAATGTAGAGGCTGCTAAATCTTGTGTTATCCTGATTGTATTTCCACAATACTTGAATTGTTTCTTTCTGGCTGCTTGTAATATTTTCTCCTTGACCTGGGAACTCTGGAATTTGACTACAATATTCCTAGGAGTTTTCCTTTGGGGATCTCTTTCAGGAGGAGATCGGTGGATTCTTTCAATTTCTATTTTGCCCTCTGGTTCTAGAATGTCAGGACAGTTTTCCTTGATAATTTCTTGAAAGATGATGTCTAGGCTCTTTTTTTGATCATGACTTTCAGATAGTCCAATAATTTTTAAATTCCTTCTCCTGGGTCTATTTTCCAGGTCAGTTGTTTTTTCCAATTAGCTATTTTACATTGTTTTCTAATTTTTCATTCTGTTGGATTTCTTTTACAGTGTCTTGATTTCTCATAAAGTCACTAGCTTCCAATTGCTCTATTCTAATTTTTAAGGAAGTATTTTCTTCAGTAAGCTTTTGGACTTCCTTTTCCATTTGGCCAATTTTGATTTTTAGGGCATTCTTCTGCTCATTGGCTTTTTGGACCTCTTTTGCCATTTGGGTTAGGCTATTTTTTAAGGTGTTATTTTCTTCAGTATTTTTGGGGGTCTCCTTTAGCAAGCTTTTAACTTATTTTTCCTGATTTTCTTGCATCACTCTCATTTCTCTTCCCAGTTTTTCCTCTACTTCTCTTACTTGCTTCTCAAAATCCCTTTTGAGTTCTTTCAAGGCCTGAGACTGATTCATATTTTTCTCGGAGGCTTTGGATGTAGGAGCTTTGACTTTGTTGTATTCTTCTGGTTGTATATTTTGATCTTCTTTGTCACCAAAGTAAGATAATACAGTCTGACTCTTTTTGTGCTGCTTACTTATCCCGGCCACGTACTTGAGTTTTAAACTCTTTGTTAAGGTAAGAGTCTGCTTCCAATATGGAGAATTTACTGTCCTAAGCTTTGGGGGTTTGTACAGCTGTTTTCAGAGATACTTCTAGGGACCTGTAAATTTTCAGTTCTTCCAAGGTGGTATGATAAGGGGCCAGGTGTTTTCTCTCCACCACCACAACAAGCTCCACCATGCCAGTGCTCCTCCTCACCCCAGGACCACCCCTCAGAACTGTGACCCAGATCCAAGCACGGGCACAGCAAGAGATTCCTGCCTCAGCACTGGCAGAGAGATCCCTGCAATCCCCCTCTAATCAGCCACTCAATTCCCCCTCGGTCTGTGGGCCAAAAGCTCAGGAGGCAGCTGCACCCCCAAAGGCCACACTGAAGACTTGCTGCTGAGACCTAGCTCCTCTCTCGCCACAGTCACAGACTTTTCCCACTGACCTTTTAAGGTGTCTTTGGCTTTCGTGGGTTGAGAAGTCTGGAAACCACCACAGCTGCCCATGATTCAGTCCTCTGAGGCCTGCTCCACAGTCGCTGAGGCCTGCGCACCCACGCCAAACTGCTCTCCTCTCCCCACCTGGTGTGATATACCTTTCTGATCAACCATCTAAGTTGTCTTGGGCTGGAAATTTGTTTTACTCCATCTTTTTGTGGGTTCTGCTGCATTAGAATTTGTTTAGAGCCATTTTTTACAGGTATTTGGAGGGGTTTGGGGGAGAGCTCAAGCAAGTCACTGCTTTCACTCCGCCATCTTGGCTCTACCCGTATATCTTTTTTTTTCTCAGTGATATATGGCACCCCCACAAAAATTGACCATGAATTAGGGCATAAAAACATCACAACCAAATGCAAAAAAAAACCAAAAAAGAAATATTAAATGCATCCCTTTCAGATAATAATGCAATAAAAATTACATTCAATAACGTGCCACATAAACATAGATTAAAAATTAATTAGAAATTAAATAATCTAATCCAAAGAATGAATGAGTCAAACAACAGACCATAGAAACAATAAATAATATCATTAAATA
This sequence comes from Vombatus ursinus, assembly GCF_900497805.2. NCBI lineage: Eukaryota > Metazoa > Chordata > Mammalia > Diprotodontia > Vombatidae > Vombatus > Vombatus ursinus. The sequence continues at coordinate 10,474,766 of NW_020945014.1, read as the reverse complement.
GAGTAACAATGAGGCAACATATCAAAATTCATAAGAAAGTAGTACTTAGGGGGAAATTATTATCTTTAAATGCTTGCATCAGTGAAATAGAGAAAGAGCAGATCATTGAATTGAGCATGCAACTAAAAAAAAAAAACAAGAACAAACTAGAAAAAGAACAAATTAAAGTCCTCAATTAAACATCAATTTAGAAATCCTGAAAATCAAATTATCTATTAGTTCAATGGTTTTCTCACTTTCAATTTTAGGAAACATGAATTGAAAGTGAGAAAACTATTGAACTAATAGATAAAACTAGGAGCTGGTTTTATGAAAAAAAAATAAACCATTGGTTAATTTGATTTAAAAAAACAAAGAAGAAAACCAAATTACCAGAATAAAAGAAAAATGAAAAGGGTGAATTTGCCACCAACAAAGAGAAAATTAAAGTATTTTTTACAATCTATTTTGCCCTATTATATGTCAATAAATCTAATATTCAAAATGAAATTGATGAATATTTACAAAATATACATTGCCCAGATTAACATAAGAGGAAACAGAATACTTAAATAATACAATCTTAGAAAAAAAATATTGAACTAGCCATAAATGAGCTCCGTAAGAAAAAATCCCCAGGACCAGATGCATTCACAAGTGAATTCTACCAAACATTTAAAGAACAATTAATTCAAATACTATATAAACTTTTTGGAAAAATAGGCGGAGTCCTACCACAATTCTTTTATAACACAATATAGTACCAATGTCTAAACAAGGAAGAGCAAAAACAGAGAAAGAAAACTATAGCCTAAATTCCCTAATTAATATTGATACAAAAATTTAAGTAAAATTCTAGCAAGGCAATTGCATCAATATGTCACAAACATCACGCACTGTGACCAGGGGAAATTTATACCAGGAATCTTGAATTTTTTCAAGATTAAGAAAACTATCAGTTTAATTGGCCATATCAATACCTCCCACCCAAGAAAAAGTCATGTGAGTATCTCAACCAATGCAGAAAAATCTTTTGACAAAATATAATAATGATTTTTATTTAAAAAATACTAGAAAACATAGGAATAATTGTACCTTTCCTTAAAATGATAAGCTGTATCTATCTAAAACCATCATCAAAAATTACCTGTAATGAGAATAAGCTAGAAGCTTTCCCAGTAAGATCTGGAGTAAACCAAGGATGCCCATTATCACCTCTATTATTCATTAATGCGCTAGAAATGCTAACTGTAACAATAATGGTAGAAAAAAGAAATCAAATGAATTGGAATAGGCAATTATAAAACAAAACTATCATTTTTTGCAAATGATATAATTATATACTTAGAGAGTTCTAGAGAATCAACTAAAAAACTAGTTGAAATATTTGACAACTTTAGCAAATTTCAGGAAACAAAATAAACACACTTAAATCATTAGCATTTCTATATATTATCAACAAGGTCCAGCAGGAAGAAATAAAAAGAGAGATCCCATTTAAATTAATTGTAGACAATTATTGTTTTTTGTCCATTTTTTTTAAAGAGAACTGACATCACACATGGTGTCTTGGCTAGCACATGAATTGGATTTCAGTGAGGCAGTTTCACTAAGTCATCAGCCTCACTCTCTCTTCCTGAGTTATTGAAATTCAATGGCAGGACAAAAGACAAGATGACTGGTTATGGCCCAGGATGCATTTGATGACCTTAGCATCTTCTATGTCTCACCAAACACTAAACATTCCATAGTGCCTGTTTCAGCTGGCTTCATGACGATTGGAACAAACTGTTGTCATCTGCCCATTTCATGGGGTGAAATCTTCACATGTTTGGGGTAGATGCCCTCCTAATTCACAGACAGGTTTGAGACATGTTGGTTAGCCTCAACCTAGTTTGATCTGTCTGCTGAGACAGTTGGAGTGTATAGGGTGTTCAGGGAACACTAGTACCTCTGCTGTGAAGGCTTTCTTTGCCCTTGGCTTGGCAAAATCGTTTTGATTTAGGGGAGCATGGAATTTCTTACTTGTCAGATCACTAGAAGGTCAGAAATTAAAGCTGAAGCGTAAATACTTTAGCTAAGGAGAAAATGAGACTTATTGGAAAAGACCATGCTGTTGGGGAACATTGAAGACAAAATGAAAAGGGGATGGTAGGGGATGAGATAGATAGATTGCATCATGAAAACAACAAACATGAACTTGGACCAACCTCAAAAGGTAGTTGAGGACAGAAGGGCCTGGCATGCTATGGTCCATGAGATCACAAAGATTCAGACATGACTGAAAGACTGAACAAAAACAAATATATGTGTGTGTGTGTGTGTGTGTTTCTGTTTCTGTGTGTATAAAAATCAAACTATATGTCAGATAAATAGGAAATAATTAATAGAGAAAAGGTACTAGAATTGAGAAGGGTTGGGTAAGGATTTCAGTAAAAGATGGGATTTTTGTTGGAACTTAAGGAAAACAAGAGAGGTTAGTAGGTAGAGAGAAGGTATGAGAACACTCCAGGCAGGGTGGACAGCCAGAGATAATTCCAAATGAAGAGATGGAGTGGACCAGTCAGGAGGCCAATGTCACTATACTGAAGAATGTATGCCAAGGAATAAGGTGTGAGAAGACTGAAAAGGTAGGAGGGGGCTACATTATGAAGGGCTTCAAATGCTAAATAGCATTTTGCATTTGACCTTGGAGGCAATAGGGAGCCACTGAAGTTCATTGAATGGGCAATGGGATTGAGATGGTCAAACCTAAACTTTAGGAAAATCATTTTAGTAACTGAATATAGGATAGAGGGTAATGGGGAGAGCCTTGAGGTAGGTAGACCCTTCATTAGGAATGAGGTGATGAGGGCCTACACCAGAGCGGTGCCAATGTCAGAGGAGAGAAGGGAGCACATTTGAGAAATGTTGCTGAGGTAAAATAGGCAGACTTTAGCAACAGCTTGGATATAAGGGATAAGAGAGACAGAGAGATAAGTTGCATCTATCTAAAACCATCATCAAAAATTACCTGTAATGAGGATGAGCTAGAAGCTTTCCCAATAAGATCTGGAGTAAGCCAAGGATGCCCATTATCACCTCTATTGTTCATTAACGCACTAGAAATGCTAACTATAACAATAATGGCAGAAAAAAAGAAACTAAGGGAATTGGAATAGGCAATGATGAAACAAAACTATTATTTTGCCCTTGACAGTAATAAAATTTGGAAAATGTTAGAATTTAAGATGAAAGATAATGAGTTCAGTTTTGAAAATATTGAGGTTAAGACATCTACTGGACATGCAGTTCAAGATGTCTGAAAGGTAGTTGGAAATGCAAGACTGGAGATCAGGAGAGATATTGGGGCAGGAAAGGCATATAGGCACAGAGATGGCAATTAAATCAATGGCAGATGATGGGAGAATCAAGTGAAGTAGTACAAAAGGAGAAAACAAGAGGACCCAGGATAGAACCTTGTAGGGCACCTATGGTTACAGGGTATGATCTGGATAAGGATCCAGCAAAAGAAACTGGGAAGGAGTGATCAGATAGGTAGGAAGAAAACAAGATGGATGATAGGGTTCTAGGTTGCACTTATTATGTATGTGAACCAAGTCACTTAGCTTCTCTCAGTGTCAGTTTCCCTATCTGTAAAAAAAAAAAGAGAGAGAGATAACAACACCTATTTCATAGAGTTGTTGTGACAGCCAATAATAATTGTTAGCATGTGTATAGTGTTTTAAGGTTTGCAAAATACTTTACACATTTGACTCTCTTGATCCTCACAACAAAACTGTGTGGTAGGTGTTATTATTATCCCCATTTTACAGATGAAAGTAGAGCACAGAGACTTGCCCAGTGTCACATAACTAATAAATATTGGAGACAGAATTTAAACTCTGGTCTTCCTGACTCCAAAAGTACTATATAAATGCTAGCTATTATTATTATATGACATGGGTTTTAACTATCCTGGATGCTCTCCAGATTCACTAGATCATGAGATCCTGAGGGCCTTTAGCATCAGATTCATCATTTTCTACTACATAATACTATCTTCAATTTTTCAGTAACAAATCATGAAATCCCTGCCTTTTGTTATTAAAACAGGAATACATCATGAGTTAATGGCCACTTCCAGGTTCCTTTCTGTTAGATTTCCTCCTCTTCAAATAAGAGCAGAAGGAGACATTATTCAGAGAAGACTTTTCATCTAAATGTAGAAAATTGTGTGCCTTCTCTCTCCAAACAACAGGCCTTCCAGTACCAAATTGCTCATTTGCTTTTATCCTCTACGGAATTAATTTAATTATTGGCTTATGTGGCTTAAGCCACCTAAGAATATTTCAATACTTTAAGCCAGAGACATTGCTAGAAAGCATGTCTGTCCTAAGTACCTACTGTAGGGCAAATAGACACGGGATAGAAGGGTATTTGATTATAATTTTGTTTCATAGGTGGGTCTACTCAGTCACAAGATTCATAGAAGCCAGCATGGACTACATTGTGGGAATTTTTGATTTCCTTTTCATTTCCCATTCATTTTTATTATTCAAGACTCAAAGCCATTCTTCTTGCAACTTTTGGTTAACTGAGGGCTTATTTTCTATTGATATCAATCTCATTTTATGAAAGCCTGACCTATAGAATAATAGTGTTAAAGAAAGACTGACATTCCTCACATAGAAACCTAAGGGGAGTTTGAGATCCAGAAAGTGACTTAGTTATTTGTTAGTTTCCTTCTCTAACTGTGTAAGGAAGGATTTCTCTGATGCCAAGTTTCTTGGTTATCTTGGTGACATGTACATCTTCCCCTTCAATCAGCCCCTTGGGAATTCTCTAAATGGAGTCTAATCTGTAACCTTATTTAGTTTACCCATATAGAGTCTGTTTAACTAGGTTTGTTTCCTTATGGGATAAATGAGATTATGACACTGTTTATGTTTTTTTCAAATTTTATAACATAGAAGGAAGCATAAGATTATGAATTTTTCTTTTCTTTAACTTTTATGGCCTTAGAGAAATGTACAAGATAAGACTGTAATATGTAAAATAATTATTTCTCTGTCACACTGACATAATTTTATCTATAAGAGGCCTTGTAAGGATCCTAATCTTTGTTTAGGTTTAGTTTTTTATCTCAGACAGGATCTTGTGCCCCACTATAAAACCTCTATAATTTCTGTATTGTGGTAGATATATTTCAGCATCAGTTAACACAAAAAGGAGATATTTTTCCCATAACAATATCAAACAACTTGGGAGTTTTTGGAGCTGGGAAAATACAGGGACTTCCTATGGCTCTCATAAAGATTATGAATGACATTCTCTTTGACCCTTTTGAGTTAAAACTAAAGTTTGAAAGAGTAGGAAACAGGGCAGCATAATGACAAAGTAGCACATTGGGAACCTGAAAGATGTGAGTTTTTGGAATGCCCTTGTGTCTAAGATCCACACTTGGAAAGCAGACGCCTTACGCAACTTTCTAAGACTGTAATCATTGGAGAAAGTCCCAGACTTTCTCTGCCTTGGTGAAGTGAGTTTCTTCAGCAAGGAATTCCCTATAGCAGTATAATAACTGGTGGCTATTCAAGCACCTTTGGTATGAAGACTTGCTGAGCCCTTTTTAGGGCTTCTTATCCACCTCTAGCATCCGCCTTCACTCAGCTTTCACCTGTGGCTCCAAGAAGCTGTACCACGCGCAGCAGCCACACCCTGCCATCTTGGCAGACAAACTTACCAGGCTTCAGGTAACCAAATAGCCTCAAGCCCATCAATGAGTTAGGGGGATGTCCACACCAAGCATGTGAGAGACTCTAATCATAATATGGAAGTATTACTGTCCAGGGACTATTTTGTCGATCTTCCAAGGACAAATGAAATATTCAAGAACTAAACTAGATACTAACAAAAATGCATCTACTATGATTTGCTGATAAGCTATTTCATAAAAAGAACTAATTAGAACAAGAATGACTAAAAACATGATATTGATACACACACATATGGATACAATGATATTTATAATGAATCCATAGATGTATATGTGTACATCTGGCCTACTTTATGTCTAAAAATTACAAATTCCCCCTATTACTTAATTCCACTTGAGCATTTGTTATGACCAAAATGAAATTCTTTACAACATGCAATTAAAAACAGTAACACTCCAAATATGCAAAATTCCAACAAAAGACTATCTTTATTTTCAAGTCAAAGGCATTTATTAAGCACTTACAATGAGCAGCATGCTGGAAATTCATAGAGAAAAGAATAAAGTCTCCAAGGCTGGAAAGCTTGCAGTTTAGTGGAGGAATCAAATATTTCCACAGGTAAGTAAGTTCAGAGTAAATAAACAAATACTAGCACTAATAAAAATAGCATAACCCCCTCATCCTCCAAAAATATGATAAAATGAGATAAAATACTTTCTCTGAAAATCTTTGGAAAACAAATACACTTTTCTGACACTGAAAATTGTCCCTCTGGCTTCATTTTATCTGGTTATTTGTGTCTGAAAAACCTGGACACTGATATGACATTTCACCGGTAGTTACAATTATTTAACACATGACAACGACTCAAGTCTCAAATTTGAGGCTTCAAGTAATGTCACTCGGTCATTGAACAAGCATTTATTAAGAACCTACTTTATGCCAGGCCATGTAAAACGAATTATTGCCCTTCTAGAAATCTCTTCAAAAACCAAGAACAAACAATAACAACAACAATAATAAATAACAGGTCTATTTTTCATCCTCAAACCATTGAACAAAGATTACTTATGAAACTCAAGCCCCAAATTCAGACTGCAGTTATAATTTCTGGCCACTTACTTTTGTGAAAATTTGTGACTTGCGGCTAGTTTTTCAAAAAATCTTGGGTCTTTTTCTTCTGTCCTCAGCTACTTCAGTATTTTTCCCCAAAAGCAACCCATTTTTTGTTTTGTTTTGTTTTGTTTTTTGTTTTGAGTATATCTTTTTATCCCAAACTACCTCAGGCTTTTATTGAGTGACCACTAAAATTGGTAGTCTTAATTTTCGTAAGGCCCACTCTTTTTGGTTTGTTTATACTTTTGTTTCCCTGGAATTGTGTTGATGAATCCTAAAGCCATCTCCTTTGCTCCATTTCTTTTCTTTTCTTTTTTCTTTTTTTTTTGTGCTTCTTCAATCAGGTTAAGTGACTTGCCCAGGGTCACACAGTAAATGTCAAGTGTCTGAGGCCGGATTTGAACTCAGGTCCTCCTGACTCCAAGGCTGGAACTCTATCCACTATGCCACCTACCTACTATATTTGCCCCATTTCTTACCCAAACCATTACACCTGAATGGATACTACCTCAGGCAAGCTGTATGAGAGACTGGGAAACTTCTTTGACTTAGGAAATTTCAGGTGGGTAGTTTTTGTCGTCCTGATTAATTCTGTCTCAGAAAGGGAAATATTTTTCTCTTTATTCTGGAAAGCACTTTATTTTTTTTCTTTTCTTTTTATTTTTTATAAGAAGTAGATTTTCTTTAGATTCACAAATAATTTTATTTTTTCCTGGTCATACCTTGAAATTTTTTAAATTTAATTTTAATTTTTGTTTTCTTTCCTTGTTTGTAGGTAGAGTGGAAACAAACTTATCCAGACTAGTTTGGTTTCATGAAAATATGATTATGCAAATGCTGAATTTGGTACTATATTTCTTAATTGGTATACCACCATATAGCAATTAATAATACATATAGTAGCATTCAGACAATTAAGAATGACTTGAAATAGTACAGTCTTTCGTAGTACTGTTGAATTTTTATATATGTATGTGTATATACACACATACAATACTGTTGTATATATGTGTGTGTATACACACAAACACACACATATATATATATTTGTATATACACACACACAATACAATTGAATTGTACATATCAACCCAATAGGCAATTGTTGCTACAATTCTGTACATTTTCTAATTATATTAATATTTATGTATTACTGTGGACACATGTGAAGCAATCTCTTAAAAAGATGGAAACCAAGATAACTTAGTACTACTCTCTCTTGTAGTTGAAAAGCATAGAGGTTTCCTAAAATTAGAAGCAAACATTAAGAATAAGGATATTTGGCAGCAAAGCAAAAGGATCAGGAGATTACACAATTAAACTCAGAGTTTTCTGGTCTTGCCTGAGAATTATGACCTCCAAGATATGCCTGAGGAATCAACAGTGGGGAGTCATTTTTGAGAATTTCATACTTGTCCAACTTCTGAGGATGAGGAATCTCTTTAAGAGATAGAAGTCCTGCTTTTTAAAAGAGATATTTCTTTAGAGATACTGTGTGTCACAGTTAAATTCAGGAGCTCCATTTCCTCTATGATTAAGGTTCAGGGCATACCTTCTGTCATAGACAGATACAATGGACCCCAAAGTTTCACTTTCTCTTGACATGAGCCATAGAACAATCATGAGAGACTTGGATTGGATAAGCAAGGGTATATGGGAAGATCCTTGAGGCAGAGAAAGTAACAAGACTGACCAATGGCCTAAGGAGTATAGCTGCAGTGGCCACGAATAACTCACAGAAGAAAGCTAGATGACACCTAGCACGGATGTGTATAACCATTAGCTGAGATGTTTGAGGGTGGCAGATTAGAAGACCCCTATGCTAATTTTGCCTATGGAGTTTCTCTTCAGGGTGGAGCAGTGAGTGCAGAGACTGATAGAGATAGAATTATTTTTAATTTATAGGTGCCGTGAATCCTGAAAAAGCAGGAAAAAAAAAAAAACCTTTCACTATAGAGATTGATTCGTCTTGATACATGATCCTCATGTATTGGATGTTATCAGATCTATGCAGGCAAGAAACCATTGCCAACAATGTGTGAGTTGAGACAGGTACTCCTAAGCTTCAAGGATCAATATATTTCACAGGGCTGTCTCAGAAGGCTCCAGGTTTTCTCATGGGAGGAGCAAAGGGGCAAAGCGGGACAAGATCACCAGTGCTGAGCTGCAGTACAGAATCCAAGACAACAGTGAGAGATGGTATACAATCCAATTCTGCTTCGACATGGAGAGAACCAAGGGGATGTACGGCACAAAAGCCTGGCATAAGAACACTTGATCAGGTACTAAACAGAGTAACAGATTTTAATTTATTTAAAACATATTTAGATTAGAAGGCAATACTTCCATAGCTGCACTAGCAATAAAAATACCACATTAGTCATGAAGAAGTTAAGATCTTCTGATCCAGCTTTAGGAAACCAGAATGGATCCACGGAGCAAAGCCAACCTGGGCCCTGAGCACAGCCACACTGAACTTATCATCAGTTTCTTACAAGTTTATTCTACCTGGACTCGTAGGACCTCATGCAAAAGGGATGGTAAAAATTGAGAATGTGGACTGAAATAGTATCTTAAACAATGGATCTTTTCACCAACTTACCTTCATTTTCTAATCTTTTGATTATGGATAGTTGGGTAAAATACCTTTAAAGTCTATGACAAGAGTTGGACTTGGAGGTTTGAGTTACAAAAATACTCATACATGTGATACATCCAAATTAGCTTGAAATTTCTTAAGGAAGTTTTTGGTGTCAACAGAAAGGTAGATACTGTGGCTCTGGTATGTCCAGACCCCTCCCCACCCAACACTCGCTAGAGTGTCAAAACTGACTGAAATGAATTCTAGCCTTTTCAAAATCCTAGCAGGATACTACAAGTGATAAGCTGGGACCCACCACCTGCACTACCTTTTATCATTCAGAAGCTGTGTAGAGGGTTCTAAAATAGAGACAAGAGGTTCCAATGAACATCACAGGACCAATAACTGTTCATCCTCTGAGCTGGTTCCTTCGGTATTTGATTTTGGGGACACCCTAGTGGTTCTCCTTCATTCTCAAATAGGACTAAAATGACACCAGTATGCTGGGGACAAGGTACAGTGTGTCTGACCACGCCTGATCAGACCAATCTGAGCTCAGAAAGCTTTACCACAGGTTAGGCACAAATAGTCCATATGAACATTTGGAGTGGAGGTTTCTTTAGATTTCTTTTGAGCTACTGCAATTCTGTTTCGTTCATAGAGCGCTGTGCCTCCTCTGATCTGGGCACACCATGCTGGCAGTACCTTGCCAATGTCTCTCATATCTCACAACAGATTCCAAAGTTCTTAAGAGAGATCTTGAGAGTATCTTTGTGACCACTTCTTCTAACTTCTGTGTGAGTGCTTGCCTTGTGTGAGTCTCTGTAAAATAGTCTTTTAGACAAACATATATTTGGCATTCAGACTACATGGCCAGCCCATTAGAGTTGCACTCTCTGCGGTAGAGTTTGAATGCTTGGCAGTTCAACTTGACAAAGGGCCTCAGTGTTTGTTACCTTATCTTGCCAGGTGATCTTTAGAACATTTCTAAGACAATTCAAATGGAAGCAACTCAGTTTCCTGGCATGACGCTGGTATACTTTACAGGTTTCTCAGGCATATAACAATGAGGTCAGCACAATGGCTCTGTAGAACTTCAGTTTGGTAAGCAGTCTGACACTTCTTCCCTTCCAAACTTTCCTTCACAGTCTCTCAAACACTAAGCTAGGTCTGGCAATGCGTATGTCAACCTCATCATCTATGTGGACATCCCTGGAAAGTATAAGACAAAATAAGTGAACTTGCCCACAGCACTCAAAATTTCTCCATTTGCTGTAACTGATGGTTCCATGGATGGATACTGGGGCTGGGGTGGAAGAGAACCTGTGTTTTCTCGGTATTTTTAGGCCAAAATTAACACAAGTAGCAGAGAATCAATCCATAGTTTGTTACATCTCAGCCTCAAAGTCTGCATTGAGTGCACAATCATCTGTGAACAAAAAGTCATACTAACTCTCCCTCCACTTTAGTCTTGGTTTGTAGCCTTTTCAAGTTAAATAATATATCTTCAGTGCAGTAACTGAACTGGATGCCATTTTTGCCCTTATTGAAAGTGTCTGACAACATCACTGAAAACATCATGCTAAAAAGCATGGGTGTAGGGGTGTCAAAGAAAACAAGTACTTCTGGTGTGAGGGCTGCAGAGCCCTTTTCAGAGCTGCTTTCCACCTTTGGTGTTCACCTGATTCATCCAACTCTCATCTGTCACTCCAAAAAGCTGTAGTATGCATAGGCTACAGTGGCCATACCCCAGTAACTGGACCCCCTGATACCACAAAAGTTGTAGGATACATTGAGGCTGGAACTCAGCAAGAAATCAAGTGTGTTCTTATTGCATGAGTGAATGTGGGATGTGCTTGAAGTACAGCCAATAGAATCCAGCTCACTAATTCCCCACCATTCAGACAAAGATCCAGGGGGGATTCCTCTGTACCTCTTGGAAGATCTGAGAAGCCATCTCAAAAATTCTGGTTAATCACATTATCACAGAATCCAGCATCCCTTATGTGTTACCCACGGTCATGGTGCCTAAAAAAATGGAAAGATGAATTTGTGTGAATATTCCTGAACTTGTTCAGCAAGAGAACTAAAGTAGACCAATATACTATGCCCAGGTACAAGATGCCTTGGATTGTCCACTAGGCAGGCAGTGTTTTTAAGTCTTGGACTTGTTTAGTGGATACTACCAGATTCTTGTGTCTGAAAAAGAGAAGGAAAAGATTGCTTTCATCTGTCCAGGGACTAAAAATCTGGCTGGCTGATGAAAAGCTAACCCACACAAAGGTATTGAGAGACTAGGAAACTTGTCTGTTTGCTAAATACACTGGAGGGGCAACATATCAGGACTATTTACCACAACCACCATTGCCCATAGGAAAGAAGGAAAGAAGGAAAGAAGTAGGTGTATATACATTCACACATATATACATACAATTATTATACACCCACATGTATAATAACTCTCAGAGTTAGCAAACCACATGACACAAAAGAGAAAACATCTTGAAATCACGTTGAAAAGGTTTGTTTCTAACTTTTAGAAACACAATAAAGTAAAATGAAAAAAGTGAATGTTTAAACTGGGGCAGACCCAGCACTGTACTAAAGCACAAATTCTGCCAATGTTTTCAGGATGCTGTTATGACAGAACATGACGCCTTGCCTGATTAACTGTTCACACTTCCATCTAGGTAAAAAATGATGACTTTTTCCTCCAATAAAACTGAAGTGGCATCATCAATTTCAAATTCTCCACAGTCTTTTAGACACCACACTTCAATATATAGGCTTTTATGAGATTTCATGGCCTGTACACTGTCTAATCCTTCATCTCTACCCAAACATCTCATGTATATAGAAAGAGACTTTTTATAATGATTGAACTATCCCCTTTCTTCAGCTGATGTGCAGAAATACAGAGAGTTTGGCAAGACACTGCTATGTTCCCACCTGAGAACTGGAATTCAGAGCAATAGGTCACATAAATACTCGAACAATACAGCTTTGATTTCTCAGTAAAGAATAGAGCCAACATTTGATTGTCAAAATCAAGTTACTTTGTCTGTCTTACTTAGTATCATTTATATAGCACTGGTTCTTTTCATTTCTAACTCTTCTTGCCTCCAGAACTTACCTGATTCCATCTTCATTGAAGGCTTGAAGCTAGCAGGAAATGGCTTAGAGAATCTAGCAGACAGTTTTCCTGAATTCTTTTAAGAATTAGTTCTAGTCTCTCAAGAGCTTAAGTAGAATGCTGACCCTCCCCCACCAGATTCTAGTGACTTCCCATCTCAAATAGATATTTATATGTTGTCTTTTATGTTAAAATGTGAGTTCCTTGAGAACAAGGACTGTTTTTTGCCTTTCTTCCTACCTCTAGTGATTAGCACAGTGCATGGCACAGAGTGATACTTAATAAATGATTATTGACTGAAATTCTCACAGGATATTACTCTTCACAGTGAGGACACTAGATTTCCAAAAGCCTCTGTTCACACTCAGCATCCCCAAAGGTCCTGTTGAAATCCAAATTAATATGGTCTTAATTTGCTTTAATAATTTAATTCTCCAAAAGACTAAGGAGATATTAACACATTGTATTACAGAGTCAAGACCCACAAAACCTTTGACAAGGCACAATATGGATCAGAATCTTGTAGTATACGATTTAATAGGGATAAACATAACATCTTACACTTGAGGGGTTTTTTAGTCAGCATAACAAAGAAAATATTTGGGGTGTGGGGTGTGAATAGGTTGCTATCCATTTCAAAGAAATCTGGAAATTTTAGGGGACTGCAAAGTCAATAAGATTAAACAACCTGATATAATATCCAAGAAATCTAATGTGCTATTAGGCTGCATGAATAGCAGTGTAATATATGGTCATAGGGAAGTGATACTGTGTCTTTTCTGATTTGGGCAGAACTTGCCTAGAATATTGTGTACAGGATCTACATTTTAGGGAAAGACACTCATTAATTGGAGAGTGTCCAGAGAAGAGTAGCCAGGATGTCAAAGGACATAAAAATCATCTGAATAAAGGACCTACTGGGGATGTTTAACTTGGGAAAGAAAAGACAGGATCACTATCTTGAGGTATTTGAAGGATTCTCAGATGGAAGAGGGATTAAGCTGTACTGCCTGTACCCAGATGGCAGAACTAGGAATAACAGATCAAAGTTCCTAACAGGTAATTGTAGTCTTCTTCAAAGAGAAAAAAAACAAATCAAACAAAAATATTTAAATTTCCTAACAATTAGAGCTCACAAAGTGGTATGGGAAGTGTTAGGAAACACTGAGTTCTATATCACTGAAGGTTTTCAAGAAAAGCTGGGATGGTCACTTCTTGTTCATCCTTTTTTAAAATTTTTATTTATTTATTTTTGGTAAGGCAATTGGGGATATGTGACTTGTCCAGAGTCACAGAGCTAGTGAGTGTTAGGAGTCTGAGGCCGGATTTGAACTCAGGTCCTCCTGACTCCAAGGCCAGTGCTCTATCCACTACACCACCCAGCTGCCCCTTCATCCTTCATTCTTGAAGAAGACTAATGACACCATGAGGGTAATGTCTTGACTTGCAGTCGAACTGCAAGTAAATGAGACAGAGCTGTGCAAAGTCATCAGCATCACTCTCTCCTCCAAAGTCATTGGAGTCTAGTGGCAAGATAAAAGTCAAAATGACTGACAATGGCCCAGGGTGACTTGTCAGATGTGGTTTAAAGGGACATTTGCTCAGTTATAGATTGGACTCTGAGTTTTTCTGTCTCTATTTTAATTTAGAATCATTTAGATTCAAGTAAAAGTAATAATGTACTAATAAGAGTAATAAATAGTATTAATTTAATTAAATAACTTATTTATATATAAAAGATTAAGTAATTTAATTAAATAAAAAGTGATAAATAATAAAAGTAATAAAAGCAATAACATGCATGTATACATATATGCCTGGACATGTAATTTCATCAATGTAGGGAGTTCGTATCAAAGAAACTCCTTATACCAGGACAGATCAGCAACTGTTTCATGACTATTAAAGTCTTTAAGGAACTCCAAAAGGTTGAATGAATTGCTTAGGATATGTTCAAAAGGTAAGGCTTTAACTTCTGTCTTCCTGTCTGAGACTAATCTTGTATGAATTATGCCAGAGTGACATTTATATTATTCATTCATTACAAATTTTTTTCCCTTTCAACAAACCTGCAAGGTAGATAGTGAAGTATTATTATCACTATTTTATAAATGAAAAATGTGAAGCAGAGAGATGTCCAGTGATTAGAGAAGTGTTTCACAGGTTTAAGTATGTGAAAGTTAAGATCTGGATTCAAGTTTCCTGATGTCAAAGGCAGTGTCCTTTCCACAGCAGTATGTCTCTGACGGGGAAGAACAAACAGAGACATACGGTCTTAGATTAAGCATGTTGCAACCATTTTCTACCTACTTTGTAGTTGTTCAGTCATTTTTCAATCATGTCTGACTCGTCATGACTTCATTTAGGATTTTCCTGGCAAAGGTACTGGAGTGGTTTACCATTTCCTTCTCCAGTTCGTTTTATAGATGAGGAAACTGAGGCAAAGAGTAAGTAACAACTAGTAAGTGTCTGAGGCAGCATTTGAACTCAGGAAGATGAGTCCTCTTGAATCCAGGCCTGATGCTCTATCCACTGTGCCACCTAGTACCATCTATCTATAATAAAAATAATAATAATAGAGTACTATATCTGGAAAAAGAAAACATGAGTTCAAAACTGGCCTCAGAAACTTATTAGTTGTATGACTCAAGGCAAATGACTTAAACTCTTTTTGCCTCATTTTCCTCAA
Organism: Vombatus ursinus; assembly: GCF_900497805.2. Taxonomy (NCBI): domain Eukaryota; kingdom Metazoa; phylum Chordata; class Mammalia; order Diprotodontia; family Vombatidae; genus Vombatus; species Vombatus ursinus. The sequence continues at coordinate 10,459,569 of NW_020945014.1, read as the reverse complement.
CTGTAAAATGGGGAAAACAATAGCACCTACCTCCCAGGGTTGTTGTGAGGATCAATTAGATAATATTTATAAAGCACTTAGCACTACGCCAGGCATAATAGGTATTATATACATGCTAGCTACAATAACAATAACAACTATTGTTATCTGTTTGTAAAAATAATTATCTACCTAAAATGATAATTATCTATAATAACAATAATTATCTATCTATAATAACATTACTAATAATGATTATTATTGTTGTTTTCATTGCTAGCATATATATAGTACCTATTATGCCAGGCGCAGTGCTAAGTGCTTTACAAATATTATCTAATTGATCCTCACAACAATCCTGGGAGATAGGTGCTATTATTATCCTCATTTTACAGTTGAGGAAAATGAGGGAAATAGAGTTTAAGTCACTTGCCCTTGGTCATACAGCTAGTAAGTTTCTGAAGCTAGTTTTGAACTCAGGTCTTTCTGCTTCCAGACCCAATATTCTATCTGCTGTGACATTTAACTGCCTATCAATCAATCAATAAAAAAATTTACTAAGTATCTACCATGAGCTAGTCATATGCTAAGCCCCAAGATACCAACAAGAGGGGAAAACAGTTTTTTCCATGAAGGGGTTTACATTCGAATGGGGGAGATAACATGCAAACAAATATATACAAAGCAGGCTATATACAAGATAAATAGGAGACAATGAACAGAGGGAAGAAACGAATTAAGAAGGGTTGGGGAAGGCTTCCAATAAAAGATAGCATTTTAGTTGGGACTTAAAGGAAGTCTGATAGGTCAATAAGTGCAGAGGAGGAGAGAGAACATTCCAGGCATTTGAGATACAGAAAATGCCTAGAGCAGAGAGATGGAGTGTTTTGTTCCTGGAACAGCCAGGAGGCCAGTGTCACTAGATTGGAGAATACATTTTGGAGAATAAGGTGTAAGAAGACTAGAAAGATAGGATGGGGCTAGGTTATGAAGGGCTTTGAATGCCGAACAAAGCATTTTGTATTTGATCTTGGAGGCAATGGGTAGAGTTTATGGAATGGGGACAATGGGTGGGAAGCATCCATGCTTGAAGAAAAATCATTCTAATGAATGAATGGGGGATGGATTGGAGTGGAGAGAGACTTGATGCAAATCAACACTCTAGCAAGATTGTTAATATAGTCGAGGCACTTAGTGATAAGGGCCTGCACTAGAGTGGTGGCAGCGTTAGAGAAGAAAAGGACATCTATCTATCTATCTATTTATCTGTCTATCTACCCTTCTATTATGTCTTTTCTTTTTCATTTATGTGTATTTATTGTTTGCTTGTTTGTTTTTACAAAAATATCTGTCATTAATCTATCTTTCCCAGAGATGACATACCAAATTTAGATAAGAAACTATCTAGTTTCTTATCTAAATAAAGAAAAATCTAGTACACAGATCTGAGACTGTCTGCTAGTTATGTTATCCGTGCTCAGATTTTCTCTTGAATTCACTCCATGCCCTGGCTCCCAAGTAGGAGATTACTCAGCTGTGGACCACAAATGACTGTGACAGAAACAGAGAATCCCCCAAAGCTTCTAACTAACAACTTCCCCTAGATATAGGATATAATGCCACAGACACCACCCCCAGACAGGGGATTAAGGTAAATCCTAGACCAGCATAGCTGAGCAGCTATGTGCTCTTCAGAGCCTTACCTGTGTAGGAGAGTTTCTGCAGCAGCATATTCCATTTCTTGGGAGCTTAAGGACCCCAGCAGAAACAGAATTGTGAAACACAGGGAACAGATAAAACCTCTGTGCATTCATACAGTTCTCAGAGGTCTTATATTCTTCAGCTCTTAAAAGAGATTTCTAGGTTTTCATATAGGACAAGGGCAGCAAGGTACCAAGGGGAATGGACTAAGATTTTTGATTGAGGTAGTTGTACTACATCAGCCCCTGATTTCCATGACTTCCATAGCCTGAGACTCGGTCTGAGGGTGGGCAGAAACACATTAGATGAAGGGGAATTGAGCACTCCTTAAATCTGTGGTGGCCATGGTTTTAATTAGATAGCCCCAGTGGAGTTGAGTCTTGAGGGGAATGAGCTGTGATTTATTGAAAATCCTCCTGGATATTAAAATGGAGTATAAAACAACCTTCTCCATCTATGCTTCTCTTGAATTCATTTTGGTTTTATCCCTAACCCTAAGAGGGGTGTTGAAATTACAACAACTTCCTTATTCCTGTCTGTCATATGTGTTTGCTCAAGTGATTTGGGCCTGTTCCCCTCACTACCCTAAGGCATGTGTAAGGGTAAGAGGGATGAATTCTAGGAGCTGGTTGGAAGAGGAGGACTCAAAATTTGAACACTTTTTTCTTCTGTTCTTTTTTTCTATGTTCAATAAACTATGTAGATGGTATATACTCAATAGTACAGTTCTGTGACATGTCACAAAAAAAGGAAGAGAGAAAACATTCATATTGGAGGTGGTAATGGATGGAAATATACCTTGCTTATTTGTTATATGTTTGAGCAATAATTTATATCATACCCAGTTTAAATTCCAAATTCAGAGAGTAATTTGAGTTTTAAACTGCTCTGGACTGTTTGGAGTAGTGTAACATGGCAAGATAGGAGATTGTGATGCATAGAAGACAACTATTTCTAGAGATTTTTAATGAGATCACTTGGTTAGTGGATTGAGTAAAGTACTACATGACGAATAATTCTGGCATTATACTTCCTTTCTCAATAATTAACATAGAGATACATTGCGCTTCCTTAGGCTTAAAGTAAGAAGGCAATATCTGTGTTCACTTCAACTGCTTATACTGTAGAACTACATACACTGCCAAAAGAGTCACAGTATATACATAATGTCACATGCAGTCCATAAAATTGCCACATGCCTTACCTACTTCTCCAATTGCTCTATATATTTCACAGAAGTTCTAACAACGATTAGACCAGTCTGACCAGGGCCCAACAGTACTAAAGGCAGACATTTAAGCTGATTTGGGTAGAATCTCTGATGACCATCCATGATGCATAGCCTCACCTGAATTCCTCCATCTCTGTACTCATTAATCATATCTGGTTCACTATACGATCTATTGTCCTCTGCCCTCAGCTTATTGCTCTCACAACTGTCCAGGGAACCAAGTATCCAAATTTTATGAAAGGTTGTCATGTGAAAGCAAAAGCAGCATTGTTTTGTACAATCCCATTTTTGTACAGTCCCACAGGTTTAGTGTGTGTGTGTGTGTTTGGGGGGGTTGCAGGGAGGGAGAACAAGAGAGTGTGTGAGGAATTTACGGTTATGTGTGTATGAGAGAGAAAGACAGTTACAGAAAGACTTTGATTTTGGGTCATTCAACCAAAGAGAAAACTTTTCCAATAGTTATATTCAACCAGTACAACATGAACTCTTTGAAAGCAGAAAGTATTGTCATTTTTTGTCTTTGTATCTTCATCACTTTACACAGAGTTTGAATCACAATAGATGTTTAAAAATGATTTTTGAATTAAATTAAATAAAAAGTAATCAAATAGAGATGATACATAAATGGGTTGTTCTGTCTTGAAATAAAGTGGATTTCCCATACCTGGGTATCTTCACCAGAAATTGTACGAGCACTTTTCAGGGATCAGAGAAATCACAGAGTTTCAGAATTTGAAAGAGTCTTAAAAATCATTAAACACAATACTTACTGAAGAATATCTCTTCTGCATCATCCTCCTGTTTTTTTTTTTCCCATAAAGAATGCATGACCATTTATTAGGTAGGCCATAGAGGAGATATCTTTTCCTCTACAGGTTACATTAGCTGTCTTTTAGGGTCCCTTCCAACCCTGTTATTCTGTGTTTTTGTGAGTGTATACTTTTAATCTATATCACTCTTTAAATATTAGCATTTGGGACAAGCCCCTCCCCTAATATTTTCCTTAAGTTTCAATTTGTACTATTGTTAAGGCATCCTTTCCAGGAAACATTTCACCAATGGTGAAAAATCTACCACGTACTGCTGACTGGCATATGCATATCTTGTAAGACAGCTAGTAATGTGAAATTATAACAGTCAATACAATAATAATAAACATATACAAAAGCCATTCCACTCACCCTAGAGCAAGACCAAAGATGCCAGCTCTGTAATACACAGGTGTCTTGGCTGGAAAAACAAGATTATCCCCGGGACACAAATAAAATTAAAAAAGAAAACATTAGTTCCAAAGGCAAAATACCAATAAATAAATGCTAGCCAGTGGAAAGAGTTGTTTGGCAGTTCTTTTTATTAAAATGATACCTCTGCCACTGAGCTTTACCTATTTACTGCATGTCTTTCATTCTCAGAATCATAGGCACAAACTTAGGGAACTATGTTTTTTTGAAATGTGCACTAAGTCAGTAAATGTGGGAAAACACACTCTCTTCTTGTCATTCACATGTTCTCCTCATTGTTTAGAATATCCTTATACATACTTGGATTCCAAGTAAATAGAAGATGAAGAATCCAATTGGTTTTTAGAGTTTAATTTATGAGACAGAGTGTGTTCCCCAAATCTGACTTCCTTTGGACATGAGAGGTCATTTCATAGCCTTGCAGTGCTTAATGAAGTCCTTCTCGAGTACAGAGGCACATAATTATGTTGTTCAGTGAGAGGTTTATGAAATTTCATTAGATGAAAATTGTACCAATCTGAGGACATATTTCAAGGGAAAGGGAAAAATGTGTGGCTAATATAATCTTTAGGAGATTAAAAAATGAGTAGGCAGGTTGAAGACAGCTTTAATGACAAACCGAAAAGAAGCAAAACAGATACTAAAACAACTTTTCAGGATGTTATGAATACAGAAGATAAGATGGAATATGCAAGTATTTTAAGGTTCTGATGATTAAAGCAAAAAAAGACAAACGTTGGAAGAGCTCATAGAATAATTCCATCCTTGATTCATCCAAGAAAGCGAAGAGTGATTGATTTCATATGTGTTTTTGTAGAAACATCGTGCACTAGCTTTACCTCATTGGTGCACAGACGAGCCATGTTCAGATCCAATCGTTGGGGCTCCACTAGTCAACTGGTCACTTAACTTCAATTTCTTCTTAAAACCTGTTTTAAGCAGTTATCCTCTACAAGACTTCTGTTAAGCCAACAGGATAAAAGATGAATAATAATATAGTAGTAGGGGTGGTAGTAGTAGTAGTAGTAGTAGTAGTAGTAGTAGTAGTAGTAGTAGT